>NW_009602234.1:7369-37451 GCF_000690535.1 Cariama cristata
GGCCCGCCGCCGGGCGTCTCCTGACTGGCCTTCCGTGGGCTCTTGTTGCTTCCACAGATGAAAGAAACAATCATGAACCAAGAGAAGCTCGCCAAGCTGCAGGCCCAAGTGCGCATCGGTGGCAAGGTAGGAGCCGCCTCCCCACCCTGCCCTCGGGATTGCATACGTGCACAGCAGGCCTAGCACGAGGGGTCCTGAAAGCGGGGGTGGGCCGCAGCCTTAAGTACTCTCAGCTTGGCTTACCAATCCTCAGAGGAAGCTGAGCTGCTGCAGGGATCTCTAGAGTCAGTTCTGTAGAAGCAGTATGTAGTAGCTGAACCTCCAGCCTTTTCTCCTTAGGTTTGTTATAATACATTACAGCAGACTTGCAGGCTATGTTCTGGTATGGGCTATTTTAGAAGGCATGTAGGATTTGAGCTGAGCGGACCTTACAGCAAATGGCCTCGGGTATAGTTATCAGATTATAGAGGGTTATGTTCCAAACTCATCAGAAATCTTTAAGATGCCCATGGCTGTTTCTTTGCCTTCTAGAACAAAGTTGGAAATTCTGTACTTGTCATACTCTCATAATTATAGACTAACATGCTCAGAAGACCTTTTTATTTTGTTACATCTGAATATATGTAGCTGTGTGATTACTTATAATCTGAAAATAAAAAAGTATGTTTAGTGTAGTTGTATAGTAGTAAACGTTTTAATTACAGTGTCACTAGTAAGGCAAGAATTTGTTAGTAATTTTTTTATACTTGACAAAGTGTACACACAATATTTTAGAATACAAACTGTTCAACAGAACCCTTGCTGACAGAGATTCCAGGAGCTTTCATTCTTGTGTTGAATTTTTTTTGCCTTTAGTTGGAGATTTAGGCAACCTTAAATTGGCATTAATGTAGTAATTTACTAGCTTGATGATTTTCTGTGTTCTTTGTATGGCTTAAGCAGAGAACTGCTATATTATATTGATGATTGTGTGCATGTTACCAGCTTATGTTTATTGACTATAGAGGCTTTTAATATTTGTCATGTAAGAGCATGCATTCAGGTTACAACTCTTGCAGCTCTCTGGTCAGTATAGGTCTTTTGGAGACGTTAGCAAAGCTTAGAATATGCTGGTGGTTCCATCACTCAGTTTTAAAATTGGCCTCTGAAATACTTTGAATGCCTGAACTTGACTTAAAATTTGTTTTATAAATGGAAATTATTACTGGGATTCTTCATGGCATTGTCACCATATAAGTCGAGATGGATGTGGAGGAGGCAAAGGGGGAAGGGTCACTTCTCCTTGTGAGAAAAAGTTGCATATTGCCTCTGCTGGCAATTTTAATGATGTTTCAAGGCTGCAGATCTTACAAATAAGCCAAATATGATGTTTAGATGCAGGGCTATTGTAGCACTTTGTTGTGTGAAATTTGAGATTTTTCTGTAGAATATAGCTACAGCTAAATGTCATGGCTCTTCATCCAAACCTTTTAGAGGAGTGGCAGATGAGACCATAGTATTTCATTAGTGGCTTGCTCTACCCTCTCCTCTTTATTATAAAGGTAGAGGGATGTGTACAGCATGTCTCAGCATGATCAGGATAGAATTTGCTTAGTAAAAACTGTGGAGGTGAAAGGAGCAGCTGTTCATTTAAATTAAATTGAATTGTCTGAAATTTGATGTCTGTTTAGTATGGGTAAAAAGGATGTACTTGTTCCTACATAGCTTTTGATTCAAGACATCTTTTTTTATAATTTATTGAGAGGTCTTTTGTCCAGAGAGACTTAACTTATGCTTTATGTGACTCAATTCCTGGGTAGGCAAGGTACTAAAATAAAGCCATTTCTAGTATTTTAGCAGTTTTCAAATCGCTGTATGTGCTAACCTGACAGTAGCAGGGAATGAATATCAAGCTTTATAGACAAATTACTATAGACAAATAAACTTTTGAGCTGTAGTCTTCCAAGTGTTAGTTTCATGTGAATTTGTCATTCCTCATTGTTTGTAACTGGATTATGTTAGAGGTGTTAGTGTCCAGTTTTCTAACTCCTGCCAGTTAACTCAAAAGGTATTGCAGCTGTTTATACAGCCAGGCAGCAACTCATTCTCTTATTGCTGGCCTGTGGCAGATGGTTAACTGGAGTAGGAGGACTTAGATTAGTAGTTATAGTGTGTCAAAAAGGAACTTAGTTTCACCTATTCATAGATATTTTATGTCAGATTTTACTGAAGCCTTATGATTGTGCAAGGATGTATAGAGTGACACTTCCTGCTTTTTTTGTAGGTGTCAATACCTTCTAATATGGGACAGTTATTTCTCTGGAGAAATCTAGAGCTCTGTGTCTGTAGGGGAACTTAACTTTTGCTTGTTTTGCTTTATAAACAGGAGAGGTTTGGAATACTATGTAGAAGTATTTTTAAAAAACATATTTATAAAATATTTTGGCAAAGTAAGTGTTCTTCAAATATGTAAGTCCATCAGATGGGAGATGTCCGTTTGGAATGAAAACTATTTTGAGTTTGCTCATATTCATTTGTTAATGATATGTTAATAACTTTATGACCTCTGACTATTGCCAAATCTGGCTTCAATTGAAGCAAGATGATCTAAGGAAAAATTCATAAGCTTCAGAAATTACCTAAAACTGTGATCATTCTTCGGTTCTATGCTTATGATAACAGACAAGGGTAAACTTGCAATTTTTCTTTCTAAGATGCTGCAGAATCCCTGTAGGAATTGTGGAATAAACATTCTCTGGTGCATTCCTTCCTAAAACCTCATGCTTCTCACAGACATGTAAAGCTTGCCTTATAGGAAGGGAGGGACTGCTGCAGTGCAGTTGGAGGGGTGGGGTTGCGTGCACTGTAACACAGAAGTAGAACTTTGTATGTTGATGTACTGGTTTCAGCTGGGATAGAGTTAATTTTCTGCTCAGTAGCTGATATAGTGTGTTTTGGATTCAGTGTGAGAATAATGTTGGTAACACACTGATGTTTTAGTTGTTGTGAAGTAGTGCTTGCCCTAAGGCAGGGATTTTTTGGTTTCTCGCACCCTGCCAGCAAGCAGGTGCACAAGAAGCTGGGAGGGAGCATGGCCAGGACAGCTGACTCGAACTAGCCAAAGGGATATTCCATACCATAGAATGTCCTGTTCAGTATATAAACTGGGGGAAGTTGGTTGGGAGGCGCAGTTTGCTGTTCGGGCATCTGTCAGTGGGTGGTGAGCAACTGTGTTGTGCATCACTTGTCTTTTCTTGGGTTTGTTTGGGTTTTTTTTGTTATATTCCTTTTCTTCATTATTATTACTATTACTGTATTATTATTATTATTGTTAGTATTGTATTTTGTTTTACTTATTAAACTGTTCTAATCTCAGCCTACGAGTTTTACTTTTTTTCTGATTCTCCACACCCACTGAGAGGGGGGAAGAGTGAGCGAGTGGCTATGTGGTGCTTAGTTGCTGACTGGGGCTAAACCACGGCAGTTAAGTTGATTTGTAGATGACTGCAGAGTAGTTATGTGGCCCTGAGGATTACAGTTTGTGAAGAACTACTTAAGTATTAATTTGTAACTTTTTTTTTTTGCAAAGGGTACTGCCCGCAGAAAGAAGAAGGTTGTCCACAGAACAGCTACAGCAGATGACAAGAAACTTCAGTTTTCATTGAAGAAACTGGGGGTCAACAATATTTCTGGAATTGAAGAGGTAATTGCTTCAAAGGAAAAAATACTTTTCTATATAGAAATAGAAAATGTATCAAAATAAATTTCCTGGTAAGTAGCATCCTAAATTTGTAAATTATCAGTAGGTGTTTATTGAGCTTCAAGAACTTCAATTTCCTGTTAAACTGAAGAATCTTGTTAAACTGCTTCAAATACTGGGTTTTTTTGTTACAGGTAAACATGTTTACCAACCAAGGAACAGTCATTCACTTCAATAACCCTAAAGTTCAGGCATCTCTGGCTGCTAACACTTTCACTATCACTGGCCATGCTGAGACAAAGCAGCTGACAGAAATGCTTCCTAGCATCTTAAACCAGCTCGGAGCTGACAGTCTGACCAGCCTGAGGAGATTGGCAGAAGCCTTACCCAAGCAACGTAAGTGGAAACTTGAATGCATCTCATGCTGGCAGCTGACATGAGGCTTATTTATATAGCAGCAGTGAAATTCAGTGCATTCTTGCTGTGTGCAAGCATCTTATAAAATGCTTATAAAGAAATGATACTCTTAGATCTTATTTATAGCTCAAATCCAATGATGAGTATAACTGCATAAAGCAGAGGCACCTGTTAGCATTATCTTGCAGCTGGTCTGGGACTGGAAAGCTGTAGCTAGACTTGATTTTGTAGTAGTTTACTTGTTGAAGTGGCTACCGTATTTTGACATATATCATTTAGTAAAGCTAGTTAGATGAGTTACTCTGGAAGAGTTAGGTTTTAAAAAAAGATAAACTTTGAGTATGTTTTAACTCTTTGAATGGAAACATAAGTAATGGAGAAAGGGACTTGAGGGCAGACATCTTGCAACTGCTTTGCTGCCCTAGAGGTGTGGTGAAGATATTTCTTGCATAGGCTTTTTGGTAGCTAGGAGGGAATGACACAGTTCTTGTGAGGAAGTATGTTACAATTTTGGTGTGTGTATAACGGTGTAGAGAACAGGACTGTCACGAGCATTACGCTAAATACGCCAACTTCCTATTCCATCCTTGAATTAGTAAAAGAACATGAACATTTGTTCTTCCTAAAACTGTGTGGGAAAAGTAGAGGAGGGACTTAAGTATGTGGTGTTTGGAAAAGGTACTGCCGCTACAGGGTGAGAATGAGTGAAAGACAGGCTTGTTGACATGGGAACATTCCTCGTGTCCTGCATTCCAGTGTTCCTACTTTTCTGAAGTATTTTAAGCCCATTCTTTCCAAAGTATGGAACATCCTAAACACAGAGAAAATTGGAGAAGTGTATCGTTGTGTCCAGTTTCTGGTAGTTCTGAACGTGATTGTTACGTTTTCTTCTTCCTGTGTTTTGCTGCCAACAAGATAGCCTCTGTTTCCATTCCTAAAGTTCATGATGCTTCCCTCCTGTCAACTTTGCACTGAAAAAATCCTGCTAGAAGTAGTCTTCAAGAGGTGGGGTAAACTTCTTTTCCCATGGTGCTCAGGTCCTTCCTTCCTCATGTCACCTGTGTGGCTTCCTTGTGGTAGTAGCAGGGCTTGAAAGAAAAAAGAAATCTTGAAGGATTTAAAATGATCCCCAAAGATCTCTGTTCTCATAGAAGGTGGGTATATTCTGGATAAGCTAAATTGTGCAGTTTTAATATTAGGGAAGCTTGTTTAAAGTTTGCTTTGTATGACCTAGTAAATCGCTATTCCTTTCCACTTTGGGTGGATGCCAAAGTAGTTGCACAAAACTTTCCGTTCAGCATTGTCTGCTAGATTTGGAAGCCTGACATCAAAGAGTGAAGTGTCTGTGGTGATTGCATTTGCAGGTGCTAAAGTAAACTCAGTCTGGTCTTGCAGATGAAAGAGAATGCAGACAATTTAGGAGGAGATAACACGGTTTGCTTTTAAAACGTCCTATTTGACAGTAAGATGCATTTAAGCTGTAACAGCTTTCTGCTCTTAAAAAAACAAAAGGAGGGTTTGCAATGACCTTGTCCCAGGCCCTTTCAGGTCAAAGTTTATGCATTTATCTGTTTTGGTTCTCTAGAAATCAGGGTGCAAGTCTAATATGAAGCCGTCTCTTTCTTCATGCTTTTCATGCTAATTAGGATAAAACTGAGGTGATAGAGAGTATGAGACAGATTGCCCTTGGTAGTACAACTAAGAATAGCAGTAAAAGTAGTGGCACAGGCACCCAGGGACCTGAGATACCTATTCTTAGCATTACACTGCTGCAGTTCAACAGATGCTTATTGGTCTGCTACAATGGACATGGTTAAGTCTCAGTAGGTCTGGTAAATACAGTGGGAATGGTTAAGAAATTCCTGAGTCAACAGAGATGTGGACGAGAACATGTGGTTACCTCATCCACCAAAGTGTAAAATTGTGCATCCAGTTCCATATTCCTCTGACTTTGCCAGGACACAAGAATACCTTTACCCCTAGTCATGTGCATCTGCCTGCAGCTTCACAATTGCACCTCAGTTTTCCTTGAAGGCCTAGGATTAAAAGGTCCTTTCTTTCCTTAAGACTTGATGATGTAAAATACTTAAACCTTGTGAAACACAGAGTAGTCAATACACCAAGCTGCTCTTAAGAGAAATTGGTAAAATCAGTCTCTACACTGTAGTTGAAAATGATTACCATGGAAGGCATTCAGTATACCTAGATACAAGATGGGGACTAGTAAGCTGGTTTAGCATGCATCTTTTCATTTCCCTGCTGGGCTATTTGAGCATTATCAGTAACAAAGGGAATGTGAACTTTCTAGGTTAGTTGAAGATTTTTATTTGTCATGGGAACTGGATAAAGCATTGCAGTTTAGCTCGGGATCTTTGATAATGTTTTCAGACAACATAAAGCAGAACAATTAATCAAGATGCCTATGGTGAACTTGACTGATGCTTTTGAACTACTTGCTCTTGCAGCTGTGGATGGAAAAGCACCACTTGCTACTGGTGAAGATGATGATGATGAAGTTCCAGGTAAGAACAAGCATGCAGTGGAGGAAGAGGAAGTGAATTTTGTGGCGAGATAACATGCATAGCGTAGAATTGGGCCAAGGATGGTAAGAGTATTGACTAGTCACTTGCTGTCACAGAATTTCTGTGGGCAGATTATTTAATAGTTTTTGAATACCATGAGAGATCTACTGGTTTGAGCTAACATTTTTGTCCTGTGTAGAAGTAATAGCTATGGCTAAGATAATTATTTAATATTCAATAAGAAGGGTGGGAAGAAACTACCTCTTCAGTGTCACTTTGGCAAGTTGTGGATATAGTGAAGTTAAATGCTCGTAGAATTGTGCTTTATAACGAACCATCCAAAATTTACTTGGTTGAGAAAGAAGAATGAACTGTGAAGCTCTTAAAAGTTATTTGATCTGTATTTTATAAGCTGAAAGTTTTCTACGTTGTAAGCACTTGGTATGAAGTAAAACTTCAGAAAAAACCCCAAAACCAAAATGTTTGGCAAAGCAGAAGTGGGTCAAGCTTTAATTTCAACATTCTTCTTTTTCTAGATCTTGTTGAAAACTTCGATGAAGCTTCAAAGAATGAGGCAAACTGAACTAAGTGTTACTTTCTGAATAAAGTTGAAACTTGAAAAAGCTACATGGAGCTGCTATTTTATATTTTGACAGCTTTTATTTTATTTCCTAATGAGATCTCAGGATCTATGATATTTGGAAAGTCCTTGAACCTGCAGCTCTTTAGTTACTGCTTGTACACAATATTATTTTTGTGGCCTGATTGAAAAAAATCTATGCTTTGAAATAAGTCAGATTGCTAATGAATCTCTGCCTAGACACCATTTTTGAGTAACTTGTATACAAGCAACACCCCATCTTTAATGAATTTTGACATACAATAAAAATATAAAAGAAACTTTCTGGTGTGGCTTCTTGTCAGAAAAGCAGGGGAAAAAATTGGCCATAAATATTAATCATAAAAGGTCTTGCTTTTCTGCAGAGCATCTTCTTTTTGCTGTTAGAAAACTGTCTTCTAAAAATTTTTCTGTGCATAATGGAGCGTTTCATGTTTAATCGGTGAATTCCCAGTATTTGCAAGTCAGAGCTACATGTGCTGTAAGTCACTTTGTAATCTACTGAATTTAAGAAATAGATTTGTATTCTAGAAATAATTATTGGTGGCTTAATATGACATAATATGTGCACGTTGAGAGAGAACTTTGCTTGGCCTTGAAGAACAGTGGCAAGCTGTTGGCATCTTGGGGAGCTAAGTACTAATGGTAAATTTTTATCTTCAAGGAGTGTTTAATAGGTATTTCTAGGGTGTAACTATTTAATGAGTTAAATAGTACTTTCCCACTGTTTTAATTTTACCTCTCTGAAAATGTCAGTGATGTGGGGGAATGAAATATAGGAAGGGGAAAAAGCCTTAGTGGAATTGATAATGGCTCTTAAGTAGATAGCATCTTCACATCTATTAACTAATAATTATATTTGAATGTTTCAGCAATATATTCCTTCTGTTGATTTTGTATGTTCCAGAGATAAAAAAGGAGCTTGTTTTTTGGGCACAGGGAAGATTTTTAAAATTCCAGTCTGACCTTTGCATAGCTGGAGCTTTCATGGAGTCTTTGGTGTTAATGATAGATTGAATTGCTTCCATAACACAAGCTAAGCTCGGTTAGAAGAGCACCTAACTGCCAGCCTCCTAAGGTTGTCTCTGCAACAAATACTTCTGGGAGTGGAAATTCATCCTGACTTGTGCAGGATAAAATGCAGGGTAAAACTTTGCTATAGCCAGAACAAAGTTCTCCTTGTGCCTGGGAAAAGGTGGGGCTGTGTCTGACTTGCCAAGCATGTTTGTTGTGGTGCAAGTCATTGCTGTTGGGAAACAGTGGAGGAACTTGTTCAAACCCTGCAACTCCTGTCATTTGAGGTAAGACAGCAGTCTGATGTCAGCATAACATGGCTGAAGTCAGGTGCAAGAACTTAGAGTAACAATTTCAGGTTACTTCTCTCAGTTTGCCAGTACTTTATCAGTAGATCATACTTTTAGCATTGAATTAATTAAAATAAAAAAGTGCCTTCGTTACATTGTGGCAATAAGGTAGAAAAACTAAACTATGCAAATTTGAGTTTTGAAATGAGGATGGTGACTTTAAGCTAATTGCCCTGTAAAAGGTGAAAACCAAATTCTATAGAGTTGTTTACCACACTTCCTGTGACTTATTGAGTGAATAAATGCGTGATGATTTTTTTGAGAAATCAGTAAGTATGTTGACTGTTCTGTGATTCAGATATGTAAGTCCTCAGAAATACTTAATTTCAAGTCACTGTAGCTCTTGCTTATGAGATGTTTCATGTTGGTTTCTCTCTCATGAAATGACTTCGTATCTTGCTTAGATGATCTGGACAGTATTAACCTTTTCCCCACTAAGAGACATATTTGGTGCTTAAAAAATAAGATCTTTGCTAAAACAGTTTCTTTGAAATGCAAAATCATGCTAATCCAGTGATAAGCTGCCATGTGACAAGTCTGTGGAAGCCTAGGTGCTAGGTACACTCCTGATCAGGAATACTGGCGTATCTCTGCATCCCCAAACTGTAACGGAGGATCAAGATATGATCAAAATGTGTTCTTGATTATAGCAGATTCTAAGTGGAAGTAGTTGTCTTGTTGGAATTTTATAGTAGTGTTCATGTCTAACACTTAAATGCTCAGTCCTAGACTCAGCGCTTTGATTATTTTCTCTTAGTATGGAGTTTGGTTATGGTCTTCCTACTCTGTCATTAACTACTAGAAACGAAAGAGTTGTGTTGATATTTCTCCTTAACTTGAGCTTCGAAGTAACCATACTGTAATTATGCCATTACGGATTCACATCAGTAGTCTTGCTCAAGGAAAATGGCTTCGTATCTCCATTCCAAATATCTTGGACAATGGAGAAACGAAAACAGATGCCTGCATTTCTATTGAAACAAAGGTTTGTTTGAGCTTTTTATTTTTAAAAAGCTAAGGGAATGTTCTGTTTCTGTCACATCAAGCTTTGTAACAGCTTGACTCCAATGCAGTAGTGGGTACTGGTGAGATTTTTTGTCTTAATTTTTGTAACGTATTTTTAGAAGTATCTTCATAATTGTTAATCTCATGCTTCAAGAGCTTTGCTGTGGTTTAAAATTAGTATATTCTGATTAAAATAACAATTAAAATACTTTTGGAAGATGGTGAAACTGTATTTTATTAAGCTAGTGTGGTGTGTATATAAAAATAAAAAGTTCCCTACTATGGTTTTATAATAACACTGTTTTTAAAGCTCTAGAATTATTACAGGTTGGATTTTTTTTTTAAATCTTGTGAGTTTGAGGTTGTGTCTCTTAAGAAATGTTCCCAGTTAGAATTTCACATAATTTCACGTGGTAGTGCATATCTAACATATATGACCAAAGAAGATCACTTGAGTTGGTTTAAAATGTTCACAGTTCAATACCTCAAATGCCAAATCAGTACGTGTGTATCTTACTTGTTGATTTGCCGGGAGTATGGAGGAAGTTCATGTAGATCCCACTTCTGTGAAATTTTGTGCTAATGATGTGTTTTGTGGATGGAACATCATATATACATTTCACCTTCCCTAAAGTGGTTTCCTGTGTCTCTGCTGGAAACTTAAATGTCACATTGTGGTACAGATAGAGTAACAAAAGATACTTGAAATTAAGAGAATAGCTTGTACTTGTTGTCAGAGGCAGTGGAAGAATTAAAAGAAAAACAAGAAGTGATCAGAACAGTGGGTGGGAAAAACTTGTATGTGTGAATGTTACAGGTGGTGAGAGAGTTAATATTCAGCACAGATAGGAAAGCCTACAGGGAAGTCTGTGTTGATGACTGGATTACAGCCTTAAGTGGCTGGCAAGATGGTGGTATAGGTAAAGAAGATTTTTTTTTTTTAAGCTAGGTATTTTAAAATACTAACAAGTACTCAACATGTCTTGGGCTGCAATGTGGCTCCTGATTTTTCTAAGCTATTCTTTTTTCAGATCTATATTCTCTGCTGCATCCAGTAATTTGTGAGAGTTTCTGAAAATGTTTTCCACTGGATGTGATCGTTGAAAGATCCTGACCTGTAACAGAGACTGAACTCCGGGAGGAAGTCTGTTTTACAGAAAAGGAGATGACAGTGCAGCTAAGTCAAGCTTACTTGGCTAAGGTGAACAGTCTATAGCATGAGGGAGTATCATTAGTTCAACTGAGTCAAACTCAATAACTTTAAAGATGGATAAAAAGTGGATGTATCTAGAAGCTCTGAAAATCAGGAGTATAACTATTTCTGTATATTCTGATCAACTCTAAGCTGTGTTTTTTTGGTAGCATAAGCTAGTTGCAGTCTCATCATGAAAGTCTTTCATTGCTCTGTTAATATTCTGCCTTCATGCATGGATTATCATGAGAGAATAATTTTACTGAATAGAGGGAAGACAGTTTATGTAATACTGTTACTGTACTGTTGTGCTATAATCTGTTTTTTTGTGAGAAATAGATTTAACATGCAACTTACAGGTGCCTTTACATTGCAGTGAAGGTATCCTGGCAATGAAGACACCATTTAACAATGTGTAGTGCAGGGATTAATAATATTTTACAAATGAGTTACAGCCCAACCTTTTGCATTGCTAATGAATCTGAACAAATCATGGGTTAATTAGTGTTGTAATGGTATAAGCAGTAATCATTATTTTTATAGCCGATGTCTGTTATTTCTTATGTAGATGGAAGGCAGAATTCTAGAACATCTTACTGCTGTTCAGATCCTGGGCTGGTTGAAGGTCAGTTTGATCATGCAGCACAGTGCTTTTGCTTTTGATATCCCATGACCAACATCTACAGCACTTTTCTCACACAGTCAGGGATTTGATGTGCTATGCAGGATATTAGCCAATAATGGTGGAATTATTTGCTGCACTTGAAATCCCTATTTACATTTGTGTTGAGTAGTGGTGTGTGGTTTGGTGTGGTGGTTTATTTTTGGAGTACTGGGAAAAATGTAGATTTGGGTTGTGCCCTGCTCTCACAGTTTTTAGGAGATTGCTGAAGTTGGATTGAACAGGTCTTACTTTCTCTGGTTAGAGACATACACAGTTTTTTATGGAGCTACACCTGAGTTATTAATGTCTAGCAGGCTTATGCTAGAATCACAAAAATTTCAGCCATGTACACCTGAACAGTCTGCTGTTTCACAACCAACATAACAACTTGTGGCAAGTGTTTGCACCTGCTTATTATCACTGGGTTTAAAATGATGCAATAAGGTTAAGCAAGATTTTTAAGGTGTTGGAAATATGTACTGAAACGGGAGGAACTCTGGGTTTGAGCCACAGCTTGAGGAACTGTGGCTAGTCCTGCTATGCTTTCCTGTTACTTCCAGCAACTGCATCACACAGTTGCACAGGTAACTGAATATGGCTTGAGGGTCATCATAAAATCGTAAAATGGTTGGGTTGGAAGGGACCTTAAATATCATCTAGTTCCAACCCCATCTGCCATGGGCAGGGACACCTTCCACTAGACCAGGTTGCTCAAAGCCCCATCCAACCTGACCTTGAACACATCCCTTCTGGGCATGGGGCATCCACAACTTCTCTGGGCAACCTGTTCCAGTGCCTCACCACCCTCACAATGAAGAATTTCTTCCTTGTATCTAACCTAAATCTTCCCTCTTCCAGTTTAAAGCCATTGCCCCTTGTGCTATCGCTCCATGCCCCTGTACAAAGTTCCTCCCCAGCTTTCTTGTACACCCCTTTTAAGAACTGGAAGGCTCCTATGAGGTCTCCCCAGAGCCTTCTCTTCTCCAAGCTGAACAACCCCAACTCTCTCAGCCTGTCTTCACAGGAGAGGTGCTCCATCCCTCTGATCATCTTCGTGTCCCTCCTCTGGGCTTGCTCCAACAGGTCCATGTCCTTCTTGTGTTGGGGGCCCCAGAGCTGAAGGCAGTATTGCGAGGAGTGTCTCACCAGAGCGGAGTAGAGGGGCAGAATCCCCTCCCTTGACCTGCTGGTCACACTGCTTTTGATGCAACCCAGGATATGCTTGGCTTTCTGGGCTGCAAGTGCACATTCCCAGGTCATGTTGAGCTTCTTGTCAACCAGCACCCCCAAGTCCTCCTCAAGGCTGCTCTCAATCCATTCTCTGCCCAGCCTGTGTTTGTGCTTGGGTCAGATCTTCTCTCGGCAGTAGCGTTTTGAGGACTGCTATTTTGCAATGCGTTTGTAACAACTGTGCATAGGTAAGACTGCCCTCACCTTTAAGGACCCAACTGAGATCCAGGAGGGCTTCTTGCACTCTTGTGACTCTGCAGGACAAAGATAATGTCAAGGTGGTTCTGTGGGCCAAAATCTACACTAGTTGTGACTTGACATCTGTGGTATTAGACACCTCTTGAGCCATAACTGTTGGTCACAGTAGAATGGCGTTGGTAATGCATGTGGTGATTTCTTTCTTGTCTCCTCAGTATTGTTGCCTCTGCAGGACTAGCAGGAGTTAAAAGCAGTAATGCCTCATTAGAGCCACTTAGGTGAGTAACGTGGCTGTGATACATAGTGAGCTCACTTGAATGAGTAGGAACCATTTTTACAATATTTATTATGATCAACTATGTTTTAAGGACTTCTGCATTTGTGCTGATTTCTAACGTTGTTTGGCTTCACCTATACAGGTCAGTCAGCTCACATTTTGTTGTGCTGTAGCTGAGGGATTCATCTGCCCCCACTGGGCATGAGTCTTATGTAAACGTATGGTGAGAGACAGCTACTGCCTCAAGGCTCCTGATCCTGTAAGGGTAATGTGAACGTGAATGTGTGTAGGATTCATACCTGAGATAAGAATGAGATGAAGTGGAAAAAATTGAACAGTGTGGCAGCAGACTTTCTGATTTGAGGTGTCTGTTACAAGTTTTTGTCCCCAAGACAGTTGGCATCCAAAGCAGCAGGGAGGAGTTAATGTGAAAATTCATTTATTTCCCTTCTGGCTGCTTTGCACCACTTAGTGTTAGGAATCAGGAGCTAGTGTGGTTCTTTCTGGTTTAGGGAAGTTCCTAAACAGTGTGAAACCAGCATAGCCAGCTCATGCAGCTGGGGTTTGCCTTTAGCATAAGTTAGGGGCAGCATTTGGATAAACAATCCCTATGTACATCTGCAGCATTTCATGCTCCAGTAATTCCTACCCGGGGGTGATGATCTTTAAGATTTTTTTTGTGTGTGTGTTTTTTACTGTTTGTAGAAGCTGGAGTAGCCTACAGGTCTCAGGATTCACTGAGTCATCTTCTTCCACCAGCATACAAAATTCAAACTTGCTTAGATGTGACCTTGTGCACGTATACAGTGGTGTGTAGGCTGACCTCTGTCAGGAACTGTAGAGTAGATGGGTTGTCATTCTGCTTTAGTGTGTCAGCCCTCACGTTTGTAGAACTGACCCTCTACTCCCATTATATTTGTTCCTCATATTTTAGCATTTTCCTATTTTAAGTAGTTGTACCTTGAAAATTAAATGCTATTATTTGTTTCAAAAGCAGGATTTTTTTTTTTTACTTTTGCTTTTTCAATTATGTCCCCATCTCGGTAGCTCTCTGGTTTCATCAGGAAATACAATATATTTGACAAACTGTGTCAGCAGGCTGTAAGTTAAATTCCAAGGGGGACTAGAACCTTCAAGGATGCAGCAGTGTATTTTCTGGGAGGCTGTGGATCTTCTTGAAACCTTCACATTTTAGGTGAGCAGAAAAGCATAACTCTTCTAAATGAAAGCCTTTTTAGAGACAATGTCAATGTTGTTATGCCTGTGATCATACCCTATATTTGTGATGGACATTATACCACGGATGCAGAGTAGCTAGGCAAGCTGTTCTTGTGATGCATTTTCAGAAGCAACTGTGTTTTGAGTCCTTTAGGTTTATAACATTTAAGATAATCTAGATGTAGCTTAATGGCTACAGATGTGTAGAGTGCAGAGATTTATAGGGTTTATCCAGAGCTTGCCCATTTTTCAGATATGCTAGAAGCCTGGCTAAGTGCTGGCACATCAGGTTTGCCTGGAGGTTGCACATCATCCAGTGTCCTCTAGCTGACAATAATATAGAAGGGTTGAGTCAAGGCATTGGATGGTATGATAGGTCCTCCTGAAATACTTGCAAGTGATACGTACTAGAATTTGTGTGAAAATGATACTGTCCTATAAGCTGTATTTTCTATTTATGAAATAGAAGTGCTGGTGTGCTAGAAAAACTTGTGGGCTATGGAAAGCATGTCATGTGGCTGTATTTGCCGTGTTTTGATTTCAGTGCTAGAAAAAGAGCATGTGCAGTTGGTTTACGTAGTGAATCAAAACAATATTCCCCACAATGCATGTCAGAATTTTTTTTCAAGAGGATTATTCAGGGATTACTTAGGTTTCTTCTTGCAACAAAAGGATGAGGTGTACAGTGCAGTCTCACCAGCTGTAACCCACCTTGTTGCGGTGCCCAGTTTACATCTCCCTTTCTGTTGGGCTCTGCAGCCCTGGTGATTTCTGCATGCATGCTTGGCTTAATCACTGCTCATCTGCTGAAGATTGACTGACATGCTTTAAGGTCCTGTATGCCTGGTGAGTTGCTAGCTTAATTTGGGGACAAATCACCCTCAACCGAAAGATGTTTTCAGACGTCATTCCTAGGACTAATTCCTAACAATATCTTTGATGTTTAAAGTTCCAAGTGACTGGATTCCTAATTCACCCAGTTACACATTCATTGCCAGACAGAGCAGTGTACTTCCTGAAAGCATTTTGTGCTGCACAGCAGGAGGTGCATGCAAGCGGAACCGCTATAACAATACTAATGATGATCATTCTAGTGATGGGCTGTGTCTGCACTCCAGTGATTTATACTGTTGTTGTAAAGGAAAAAAAAGTCTGGTCCGCAATGTTCAGGAAAAACTCTGCTGGAATGTCCCTAACAATCAGCTTCCTAGTGAAAAATGCAGAACAGATTTTAGTCTATCATCCAGGTAAATACAGCCTTTCTGTTTTTTTCTGTACCTTATCCTTTACAGTTTCATGAGAATATGGAGTTGCATCTGGTTCATCATAGGGATTAGCTAGAGCTGCGAAAGTGAACTGCTTAAGCGGGACAAGTTACCTAGAATTAGGATAAACTTTCATGGTTGCTCTGCTTCTGACATTTTCTGTTCCAAGTATGGCCATAAAACAGTTGTGGAAAGTAAGTATTAGTTCTGGCCTTAGTTTATAGCTGTGTTTTCAGGCTGTGAGTTAAGTAGCATCATCAGGATTTAAAGAAGTGAGCTTCAAGATTGCTTAAATGTTACTGGAAGAATGTAGGACCAAGGCACAGTAAACCAGCTTTGGAAATCCAAAATTGGTGTATGCCCTAAGTATTAGAAGTTTGTGCTGTTTCTCAGCCAAGTAGGAGTAAGGTTCAGTGGCTGATTTCCGTCTCCTCGGAGTTGAGTAACAGTATTTCTTTCTGCAGGAATACCATTGGGATACCAAGTGCTGAATTCTCTGAAAAAAAGGCTGCTAGGCGGGAAGCCTTGTGTCATGGCCCTGAGAGAGAGTTTGCCTCTGGTGCCAAGTGGGGAGCTGTGATCACTTTGCATGGCTCTTAGTGGAGAGCAGAGCCCTGTCTTCTATCCCTTGGCTCCCTGTTGTGGGCACCAGCTCCCTGTGTGGTGTGAGGAAGTGTAGGATACTGTTTTTTTTTCTTTATTTTAATACCAAGGAAAAACCCACAGGAGGATGAAGGGAGATGAGGCTGTACCCTGAGAAGGTCTGGTAGGAGGTTTCTGCTTTCTGTAACTGTCTCAGAAATACAAGTGGGGAATTCAAAAGTACAAGACACATGAACAAAGGCGGCAACAGAGTGGAACTAGTAACAGCCCCAGGGAAAATCAGAACAGACAGGAAGAGTGTTAAAAAGTGCTCATCAAATTTACATGCAAATAGTAATGCCAACATTGTACATGATTAACTCCTCACTTGACTGAATGCTGTCTGGATGAAAATGTATAGATTTAAAGTTATGTTTCTGTCACTCGGTACTAAGGGGACAGACACGTTCTTTTAGGGATCCTTGGCAGAACAATGATGGCACTAAGTTGTAGTTACAATTAAAGTTTTTTCTGTAACAAGATATTATGATTAGTATAGCACAGAATTTATGAATAGAATGGCACAAGATTTCTTCAAGCAGAATCAATGTAGTACAATTTTATAAGTACCATAATACAAAATTTGTAATACAACTTAACTTACAGTTTCTAAGCACCGGGGCCCTCTGCAGATTGGGTTGGATCTTAATACTTGTTTTGCTGTATCAACATAACAGTCATGATCTAAACTCAAAAATCATGTAAAAGGATGCGAATGCCTCCCTCAGTCCTCAGAGGAAGCAGAGAATGGTGGAGGTGTCCCTGGCCAGCTGGGGGTCCCGGTCTCGCTGTCCAGCAGCAGTTCTGGTCCACGTTCCCCTTAGGACTTGTAACGGCTTGGTTTTACAGACAGTGCTCTGGGTGCTGTTAGACTTCCCTGTTCTGTGGTGGGTCATCAGCAGCACTGCATTAGCCAGGTGCCTGGAACCTTCAAGGCCAGCATGGAGGAGAGTAGTCAGGCCAGGAACCTTGACGGCAGTAGGGAGGGGAAGAATAAATCTTTTGGGCTGGGAGCAGGGGGTACTGGTCACAGTTCCTTTAAGAATTGCTTTACAGACAGCATCTGGACTTCTTTTAATCAAATATTAAAAATGTATTTATGGTTATTCTTCACTGCCTCTGTTGGTTCAGTTTCTATCTTGGCCATTGCCTAACTGTAAGAAAGCAGAATTTCTTTGAGCAATTACAAAGTGGATGTGTAAATTTTTGTTTTCTCCTTGGTAGAATTATTTCACACCTGTATTATTGCCCTCTATGAACAGAGCTGCTTGCTTCTTTAGCTTTCTTTTACCTCCTTGCCAGACAGATAAAAGCCTGTCTGTCTTGGACTGTATGGTTTCTAAGCTGTTGCAGCCAGTGGTAGCTGTAAACGGATATGAATTCTGAGAAATGTCGTACCCAATGCATTGCAGGCTAGAGTTCATTTGTTGTGTATTCCCTCTCTTAAATCGACCAGAATAGCCTGCAAAGTCAAATGTGACTGAATGAGACAAAGTCTTTGTGCAGGTCTGAAGCATTTGGCTGTTAGTACTACAGGAAACTGTGCTAGGCAATCCATTTTGTGAGGCAGAGTTCATGGCATCTGTGATTACATACTGAACATTGAATTTGGCAAAAATAATTTAGTTAATCAGGAAAAGCAACTTGTTTGCTAACACTCTGAAATACAGTATGCTGTCATTCAAGTTCAAATGTGAAATATTTTATTAACATTCCCATAAGAAATTACATTGGCAAAAGCTTTTGGGAAAAGGTTTGGAGAGAATCAGCTTGGAGTTTAGATTTTGACTGCAGAATTTTCAGACTCCTCTGGTCTCATGGCATGCAGTGGGCAAGGAAGCACTGCTGCCTTCAGACCTGTGAGTGTGGTTCAAAGGTAACTCCTCGTGTCTTCTCCCTGCCATTAGAGGCTACAGAAATCATTCACTAAAACAAAATCATCAGGCTGACATTTCAAAATGCTTATCAATGATGAATCAGGGGCTTTACAGTTTTTACCACTATAAAGAAAGAAAACTGAATACTGAGAAGTATTTACACCAAGAGGAACAAAAATTCATGATGCCTCAGAGGAACACAAAGTATGTGGAGTGAAGCATGCTGTTAATATTGCATAATCAACAGTTTGTGCTTTCTTGACAGGGATTTTTTCCCAGTGAATAAAGCTTTTTCTTTGCGTAGTTTTATTTTTTTTATCCCCTTCCCAGTTTGCTAACTCTAAGTTTTCCTCAGGGTGTCTGAATCATAGCTTATGAAATACTGCTGGCTGTTCCCTGCAGGGCCCTCACAAGAGCCACAGAAAACTTCAATTCCATGTTCATTGCCTTAGCAGCATAATGTTGTGCTACAGAAAGGGCTTTTAATGCAGGAAACAGCTTCTGAAAGATGACCGTCTTCACCTTTGTACTTGCTTTTGTGGGATGTGTGGTGATAAGCAGATGACAACTGCTTGAAATTTTACAGCAAAAAGATGGAAGAAATTTCACATTTTGCTGTCCTAATCTATGTTCCTGTATTTCAATATCTTCCCGTGTAATCCAAAAATGCATTTTCTAGGATACATTTTCAGGGAATAGTTAAGAATTAGTCAGTTTATTTCCTATGTATTAGCTCAATGCTGACTGAAGTTCAAGACAAAACACAAAGCAGATATTGAGTGTTCATCATTAGAACAACTTTCCTGTAACACAAGTAATACAGAAAAAGGAAATTCTGCTCCTTATGTGTACCTATGTAGTATGACAATACGTAAGATGTCTTAAAAATTAATCAGAAATCGCTCAGGTTATGGTATTTCAAGAAAACAATTTACATTTTATTTGCATTGCTTTTCAACAAACACAGAAGTTCAGTATTTGTTTTTACAAAGGCCATTAAATCTCAGTGTTTCTAATACGCAACTTTACAGGAATTGTCACTTCATGTTATTTTATTTTAAAATTACTTAGAATAAGACATTTTTCTAGATTCTGATTATGAAACAATTTCCCTGTCTTGCTTCCAAGGCATGTCTGATCTACTGTTTCTTTGATCTGGTGTAAACAGTACATAAAAATACAAGTGTCAAGGCCTGGGAGACAGAGAATACTCACTTAAATGCAGCAAGGATTTTACCAACACCTGCAAGATCAGTTACATTTTCTTGCTTTGCCTCCCTTAAGTTCATTCCATTTCAGATTTCAGCTTCATGAAAGAAATGGATCTCTGGACTGGCTCTCACACAAACAACATTTCAGAGGTTAATTCTGACCTGATTTACACCTTCTATACATCACAGATGTTTCAGTGCAGAGTCAGAGAGAAATCTGGCCAGAAATTCAGGTTTAATACATGCAGGTTTCAATTTTTTTTCCACATTTCCCCTATTGTATATTCAGTCACTTTGAAATAACAAAGTTAGCATTTTGAATTAATTACTCCTCTGGCTCTGATTCAAAGAACACATCTGGATTATTCCCCAGTCTTCCCGTACCTTTGGTCAGGATCACAGTGTGTGTACTTTAAACCTTACTCGTTTTCTCTGTGTATGGAATGATTTTCAAACAGAAAAATTAAACGTGCTAGAGACACTATACTAGGAATACAGTAACTTCCCTGGGCCCACTCATGTCTTGCAAACTCTAGGTGGATAGTATACTGGAGATAGGGCTCGCTACTGGCAGACTAGGGAAGAACGGCAGGGATTAGGGGTGTATGTATGTGTGTAGACGCCAGACCACTAGAGGACACAATGGAGAAAAGCTTAGGGAAACACCTGAACACTGCATGGAGGATCCATATGTACTGTCAGGGGAAAAGCTTCTGGAAAGTCTCTTTCAAAAGCCTGTCTGTTAGTTGTGCAAAACTTACACATCCCATCAGTCAGCGCAGTTTTGCTTAAGTGCAGGGGTCGCAGAAAATCAGTTAACATTGCCTGATTTTTCAACTAATTTCAAAATCGTAATTCCTGTTCTAAATAAACAGCGACACTGAAGTATCCTCCCAAACTAGAGGACGAGAGGCTGGAGAGCGAGAGATCTGGTGGTTTGGGTTGACGGCAAGTTGGATATGAGTGAACAGTGTGCCCTGGCAGCCAAAAAGGCCAACTGTGTCCTGGGGTACCCTGAGCACAGCACAGCCGGGCAGTCGAGGGAGGGGATCGTCCCACTTGATGCTGCAAGGGTGCGGCCCCACTTCGAGTCCTTTGTGCAGTTTTGGGTGCCTCGATACAAGAAGGACATCTATTGGAGTGTGTCCAGAAAATAGTGACCAAGATGGTGAAAGGCCTCAAGGACAAGACTTGCGAGGAGCGGCTGAGGTCACTTGTTTTGCTCAGCTTGGAGAAGAGGAGGCTGACGGGTGACCCTACAGCTTCCTCGTGGGGGCAGCGGAGGGGAGGTGCTGATCTCCTCTCTCTGGTGACCAGCGACAGGACACGAGGAGATGGAATGAAGCTGCGTCAGGGGAAGTTCAGATTGGACATTAGGAAAAGGTTCTTTGCTGAGAGGGTGGTCAGTCACTGGGACAGGCTCCCTGGGGAAGTGGTCATGGCACCAAGCCTGTCAGACTTCAAGGAGGGTCTGGACAACACTCTCAGTTATATGGTTTAGTTTTAGGTAGTCCTGCGAGGAGCAGGGAGTTGGACTAGATGATCCTTATGGGTTCCTTCCAACTCGAGATATCCTATGATTCTATGATCCGAAGGACCACACTTTGGCTGAAGAAGGCTGGAATGCAGTAGGCTCTGGCTTCTCTTCCCATACAGCTGATGTCTGGTTTCAGCCGCTGCAGGGAGGATATTTAGGAGCTAGGAATTCTGTACTTGCAATTAGGCTTCCTTATACCAGAGAAATTTCTACCTAGGATGCTCTGGCCTAATTGCTTCAGGACTGCCACAGGAAGGCAGGTGGAAAGAAAGGTAGGAATTAAACTACCATCAAAGTCCTTCAACTACCAACTTCTTAAAAATCAGACAAAGCCAAAAGCTGACACAGTAATGTTAACTGGGGATCTTGGAAACAATCACACATGGTGCACATTTTGGTATTATGAACAGTAAAGACATCTATCTACTATGGTGATATACCCCAATAACTAAACAAATTTCTTACTCTGAAGGTGTATCAATGATGTAAAATTGGACACTTGGCACAGTGCCACCCACTGCACTCAGTGTAAACATTTAGATGGTCAAAACTGGTTTTATCTACAAAGTTTTTCATGCATGACAGCTGACTTTGTCTTCTAAAATTACATAAAATATGTTAAGGATGACATTGCATATTTCTATGAACAACAATGAAAGCAGAGGAAACATATTAAAAAGCTTAACTAAAACCAGCAAATAGTTGAACTGAGGTAAAGTTACAAAACAACCAACCCTTATCACTGGTTACAGGGCTAAAAAGCAGTCCAAACCTCCAAGCCCAGAACTGACACCCACAGAAGAGTCAACCATTATTCCTTGATATTTTGAAGTAGCCTTAATAAATGAGACTCAATAACCTGTTGAACTAAAGCAGAGAAAAAAATCAGGTTAATCAATGTTCTATAAGGTTGTACTATTTTTTCCTGGCAGATGCCAGCTTGACCTGTACAATCATTGAATAAAAACCAGAGAGGAATAAATTCACTCTGGGAAGAGAGTTTGCATCCCTTCAGAAAATAAAAGCCTCATATATGCAAAAACAGTATGTCCAGTAAGACAGATGATGTTTTTTTAGAGGTGATGATCTGTTCTCTGGTTTGAATAGGCAGATAGCATATGGAAAGCAAATTTGTAAGCCTATAAATGGAAACTAGGCAAAAATGTTTATTAGAAACTACTTCTGTGGAACGTTTGGAGATTGAACTCTTGGAAGTAGTCCTACATCTAGACATCTGTGAAGTTACTGGCCTCCCCATAAGCACAGAGCTCTACTTGGAGAAGGTATGTGTGCAGTCTAGGCTTATTTTTGGATTCAGTTCATTTCTGTAATGGCAGACTTTTCACAGCTTTCAAAATGAAGGCAGCATAAAGGAAAAACATTTTCCAGAACCAAGTAAGGCAGCCTAATTCACTGATCCTGGCACTATGACTGCCTCCAAGATGCACTAGAGCTAGAGCTAGTCTGACAATGGAAGAAGGTTTTGCAAACCACATCATGTCATGCCAATCAACAGCACCAGGGTGAGCCGTTCAGAAGGGTGGCAGGCCTCTTACCATTTTTCAGTGCACACTGAACAGAGCAGAGGAGCAGCTCAGTTCCCCTTGTTTGGATCAGCCCTACACACCATTATTTGTGCTCACAGATGCTGATCCAGGCCAGTGATACTTTCTTACGAGGTACCTGGCTTTCTGATACAGGGATGGAAAATCCTACCCATTTTGGGCTGATAGGTGTATTAAGACTCATAGGACAGGGATCTTCTTACAGCTTTTACAAGGAGCAGTAAAAACAAAAATTAAAGAATTTACATTTGCAATACTCACCACTCCGATAGCCCAAGGCTACAGCCAAATCCATGGAATTATAGCCAGCATCTGTTTCGATAGTTGGATCAGCACCACTTTCTATGTAAAACAGGAAAAGAAACTAGTATTTCTGACGAGAACTGATAGTACGTTATTACTGATAATTCAGTCTGCTTACCAAGAAGAATTTTTACACATTTCACATGGTTCCCATGTACTGCATATAGTAGAGGTGTGCCTCCGTTCTGCAAAAGCAGAGAAAAGCCTTAGACATTTAATGATTAAGCAGTCTGCAATTCTAACTTCTTAACACACCAGTATACTTCTATGTATCAGTAGGAGACTTTACAGGTTTTCTAAAAATGAGGTTCTGTTTTGGTCCTTCACAACTTCCATCTTTTTTTGTCGACTGTTTAGACTGTAAGCTCACCCTTCTACAAGGACTCAGCATTAGTCTCATTCTCTTTTTACCAAGAAGTCAGAACTAGTAGGGCCAACTTCTCAAGAGTTTTGAAACTCTTGGATATTTCTGAAGAGGTAGAACAATTTTCAAACCCAAGCCAGTGCTGTGCTGTTTCAAATTTCTGACCAAAGCAGTCTCTGACATAAATTCAAGCTAGAGTCTTACCCAGTCATACTCATTGACATCAACTCCACAGTCAAGAAGCATTTTGACAATATCTGTGTATCCTTTACTGCAAGCCAGTGAGAGGGCACTTTCTCGCCCTTTCCCCAAAATCTGAGGATCTGCACCCTGAAATAATAGTAAAAAAATCAAATTAACCATGCTTTTTTTAAATGTGATGTTTTACACAGAAACTAACTTTAAAACTTTTAAGTGTATAGCAACATTGACAAACTTAAGAAGGCAAATTGAACTAAAAAGTAAATAAAATGAAGTGTGTTTTTTTCCTTACATTCTGGAGGAGAAATTCCACTACTGCTATCTGCCCGTGAGCTGCAGCCCACATCAAAGGGGTAAATCCTTCTTCATCCTTATGATTGATTACATTTTCTGTTTAAAGAAAGACATGCAACTTAGTAATGCCTTTTACTAATGCACTGTATGAGCTGACGTATCCATGGTGAATGGACCAAGGTACCAGTGTGTCCTATAAGTCATTCTCATCTTAACTTTATAAACAAAATTCTATCCCAATGGTGGTACAAATATCTTTGTCCAAAAAAGAAAAAAACATCCAACTGACCAAAGTAAAATTTAAGATTTGGGTTTATTTTTTTTTTTTAAGGTCTATAAATGAAGCTCTGTTTTTACTCAGAAATGTTACAAGTTGTCTGTAATCTGAGCTTTATCTTTGGAAAGAAAAGAAAGGCTGCATGAAAAATAAAGAGGTACAGTCTGTATTATACTGTAGAAAGTGCTTTTTTCAATAGAGTAAGCCACACAATCTTGTAAAAAATTAGCCTGTGAAGCAATATAGATAGTGTAACTTAATCCCCCTAAAGTTCATGTAATCAATAGAGTGTTTTGTGGAAACAATTAAGGTCTACTTCTAGTGCAGCTGGAAGAAGGAAAAAGAACTTTTTTCTAACAATTAGCTGACTGAAACAGTTGAGTTGGAAGGGTTTGTTGTGTTTGTTTGTTTGTTTTTTAATTAATTTATATTAGCACTATAATACGCATTTTTAACTGTTACTGACACTCCAGAATCAATTTGCTTTCCACATACATGGGTCATTACAAAGTATATAGACTCGGCAACTCATTACCTGCTTCCCAGTAAACATTTCAACAAAGATACACTGAAAGCATGGCTGATTACTAATAGTACATTAAGAATATACTATTAATGGTACTCAATTCAATGCGTTATGTAGAGCTGAAATTTTGTGTATGTATTATGGACACACAAATGTCACACTGAAAACTATCACACAACTCAGAGTGATGGGCACTATTATATTACAGGTGTGAGCCATGGCTCAAATTACCAACATATAGCTCTATATGCTGATTGATTAAATAGAATTGGAAAGCCACCATTAATAGAAATGTGTTTTAAATTACAAAGATAATAGAAAAAAATTAACTCTTTTGATAGAACTAACAGATTCTCCCTTCTGACTACCTATGTAGCTGGGGAGCAAGGGGAAGAAGGGATTTACCCACAACTCCTATTAAGGCTAATGTTTAATGTAAAACCCAAATTATAGCAACGAGTGAGTAGAATACTGATATGAAACAATAGTCCACATCCGCAAAGAGCAGATACCTCAAATACCCTTCAATTTGTACCAGACTTGAGGATTTTTTTTTTAATACAGCTTTGGAGAAAAAGTCAAGCACAACAGGGTATAAATGCCCCAAAGAAAAAAGGCAGGCATTTAATCTCCCTCTGTCTCACCTTGTTCAATACGCGTGGCCAGATACAACATTTCTCCCTGAGCAGCCAGCTGATGGACTGATAAAGCTGCAAAAAGGGAAGGAAAAGCATATGATACACACACGAAATTTCATTCTATTCTGTTTAGAGCTGGGCATAACATGTCCATTGGCTTGAGCAGTACAGAACTTGGATTTGAGAGTGTAGAAAGCTTTCACCTTATACACTGAACTGGAATCACCATCTCAAAAACTGTAAAGTTTTCAAAGAGTTTTATAGGTTTAGGTAATTTTTTACAGAATGACAGAATCGATAGGTTTGAAGAGACCTCTGAGATCATCGAGTCCAATCTTTGCCCTCACACCACCATATCAACTAGACCATGGCAGTAAGTGCAACGTCCAGTCTTTTCTTAAACACCTCCAGGGATGTTACACATTTTAACCAATGTATAAATCATACTAGAAAGCAAAGATGCTTCCTACACTGACTCTTTACAAGGCAATATGCTCTGTTCTCTGCTTCTTGGTCAGCAACCCAAGATCACATTAAGAACATTTATCTAATGAAAATAAGCATATTGTTATAAATTAAGGCTCTGTAGTTTAAAAATTACATCTAAGAGATCACATGCCATCAGGAGACCTGTCATGCTGCTCAATAAAGCCCGTAGCGTGACTCTCACTCATCGGAATGTGCAATAGATCAGACATTACGGAACTACACATATGACATATAGGGGGGGGGGGGGGGGGGGCAGGGGGAGATTGTGGTGGTTTTTTTTTGTTTCAGTTTTAATAAAAAGTACCAAGCATTAAAAGCAGAGTAATTCTCAGGAGATTATGAAGAAAAAAAAAAATCTCTGATCCCACAGCAAACTCTGCACAGGTGCATGGTTTTGATAATTACAACTTGGAGCAGGTCTGAAAGGTGCTCAGGAGAGAATATGTAATAAATTATCCACTCTACAGAAGAACAAAATTGGCTAATGATTACATAACATGTAAATGTTCACTGTCTTCTTCCTATTTACTACATGAAAGTTTCATTTTTTGCAGAAAGACTGCATATTTTGTTCAGACACCTGTGTTGGCAGTTCCAGATTAATTTTTCCCATGCAAGCGGCCTTTTTTATTTTAATAAATGTTGGACTTATAATTTATAAAGGTAATAATTTATAGGTGAAGTAAATTACAGACAATTAATTTATGAAGAAAATGCTTCACAATTAAGAATAACAAAAGCCCATAATGAATAGTGTCTTCTTGACTTTCAAGATCCATGACAATCATGATATTTGCGGTGGTCTGTAGCACTTACCAATTATCTAATTTTAATAAATTTTACAAGATGTACAAGTTCTGAAAGCAAGTATAGGAAGCACATTAATTTAAGCTTAGAAAGGATCAGAAATATCTTTACCTATATTTTTTAAAACAAGAATTGGATCCTTTCTGGAGAATATGCTTCAGTCAGGAATTGAATATAGCAGGTGGATTACTATTTTATGGTTGGAACCACATGAAATTAGACAAGCATATCTCAATGTTTTCTTCCTACATTAAAGTTCATTACAACACCAAAGAAAAAATCTGTTAAGCATTTAACATACAGTTCACAAAATAATTATGAACAGTAAGGCAGAAGGATACTTACAGTTTACAAGCAGAGGTGTTGTAGAGACTTCGTTTCCCCTGTGTTTGTTAGTTAGGGTAGTTGATTGTTTTATTGGTGAGAAATGCTTAGTAGTTGATGGAGTATAAACATGTCTTACTTGGATACCAGGGGAAGGCGAAGCATGGATGTTGCATTCAGCTACAAGGAACAGAGAAAACAGACAGGATTTTAGTACTAGTAAGAGCATTAAAAGCAAACCACAGATTCTAAGTCAAACTAGAAAGTATCACAAGTATCACAAGATCTTTAAAACCCATGTTAAGTAAGCTTTGTGACATGTGCTTTTTCTACTGTGTATTGTGAGAGTTGAATAAAGGGCTGTATTCATTTCCAGCATAAAACAATGCTGCTACCCTACACGTTCATTATGGCATAATGTCACCCAGAGACAAGTTGATGTCTAAATGAGGTAAGCCTTTGTCTACATTCTCAACGCACCTGGCATGGATCTATCAGGTAGGACAGCTCCACTTAGCCTGTCAAATCCTTACTAACACCCTGCAGCGCAGTAACGTGATGCAGCTCTGGTCAGCCATGGAGCCAGCTAACTGCTCGGCTCATCCCTTTGCCTACTCCCTAACCAGTCCACTGCATGGGTGGAGATGACCTTCACCAATTTTCTTCACCAGGACTTTTTCCACTCCTGTTAGAAAAAAATGTAACTGCATTATAAATGCCTTATGAATACTTAGCCAGCAGGAAAAGAGGGATCCCACACTAACTTACATAAAATGCAACAGCACGTCACCACTTAGAATTCAAGAAGTCATTCACTGCTGCTGTGTTCATTTGTACTAATTTTTCTAGCTTTCTATTAGAATCTAGTTGGATTTTATTACAGAATATATATACGTATTTTGGCTTCTAATTCTCAAAAGTAGCTTTTGGTTTTGAGAAGTAGTTGAGAAGCCAAGTAATTTTTAAGAAGCTATCTGATTAAATACTGGAAAGACATATTGAAGTATTAAACTCCATTATTGGCTAAATTGACTTGACACCAGTGTGCACTAGTAGTTAATCACTGGAAGCTAATTAACATGCACATGAATTCACACCATAGAGAACTTCACAATCATAAACCCAAGCACAAATTCAGAGAGAACCAATTAAAGAAGAGGATAGCCAATTAGAAGTTGAGGCTTAACAGGATGAAAATGAAATTACATTTTGTTTGCCAATCAAATAGCTACAGCTGACTTGATCAAATTAAGAGAACTACCAGAGATTTTTGACCTGTGGTTCCTGGATCTGCAGGACTACTTCTAAGGCATTCACAAATGTCACTTAACAACCCTGTTGCTGACGGGTCTAAATTTGCTGTTCAGGCCTGCAGCTCCACTAGCAAGCACTTAGGGCCTGCAAATCAAAAAAGTTTTAAAATTACAACAGCTGAACTGCAGCCAAAGAATACAAATTAGAGAAACCATCAAAATCCACAATAGATCTGTGTTTGTATTTGTTACAGGAAATGGGTCAAATTCAACCTCATGAAAAGATGCATCACTAACAGCCTGAAATATGACAGGGAGCACTAGAAACCACAACTGTTAAGGGGAAACAGATGGAAGTCCTAATTCTGTCCTCTATCAATATACTCAGGCATGAAAATGCATGGATCAATTCTGATGAAGCTGCCCAGCAATAACTGGAGATTAGCTGCAGCAATCCAGAATTGGAGCAACATTCACTTTCAAGTACTGTGAAGCTGAACTGGCAAGCCAATTGCTACAACTACAGGCTTTGTACAGCCGTATTGATAAAACAAAGTCAACCGCATCACCTATGTTATTTTGTCATCATACCAGTGAAAAGACAAAACATGCTGTAGAAAGCTAGTGAAGCTGAAATGATTATATACTGCTTTCAGTAGTGTTTTGTAAAGAAACACACATTCAACAACGCGTAGCATGTTGTAGGACATGCTACACAAAAGTAAGCTTGTTTTCATAATCAGCATCAGCTCGTATTAAATTAAATTAGAAACTTTTTGTGCCACTACTTTTTAAATTTGAAAAATTAATTAAAAATGTGATTTGAAAAATAATGTTTGGGAAAATTTGTTTTACATTAATAATCCATTAAGCATATAATAAAAATGTTAGGGGAATAAATCTTAGAAAACTATTACTGATTAACCCACATATAAGGCTGAGGCTTTTTTTAAAAAACATAACAGTTTAACAGGATGACACAGTCCACACATAACAATTTGTACCATAAAGTATCAAAACCTTTAAATAAGACAGATGCTACTTCAAGGTCAGAGTTAACTTGGTCTTGAATATTTTTACTGTCCTCCTCATTCAAAGATTTCACAAATCGCGAGCAGACATTCATATCAAATCTATTAGGCAAAATGAATTTCATTCCCATGGCGACACTCTGAGCTGGGCCTTCCTCTGTGCTAGCGTCAAGCTGATGCTCCACTTTAATGTCTGTCATGGGTGGAAGGCTGTAGCTAGTGGTATGTTCTTCCACAATTAACTGAGCCCCAACGTCTAAGTTTGATGAAGATGCCATGGCCTCAGTCATGTAAAAGTTTTATGCAAAATGTTTCTTCATAGTTTTTAGCCAAGAGCAGTTTCAGCCAACCAAGCTGTATCTAAAGAGATCTGGATGTTTCCACAATCTGCAACTGAACACATGTAACATAGGTTAACAACATTCTGGTGAAGCAATGCATAAAAATAAACCAAACTTGGCTTCATTTAAGCTTATGGCATTTGACTTTAATAGCCAAAACCTTGGTGAAAAATCAATCCTACTGCTGTCACACACTATTGACCAAATCCTCCATTTAAATTTTACCACATGGATATTTTAAGCCAAATTCCGTAATGAAGCTAGTAGGAGTTTCACCTAAGTGACTTTTCAAAACAGTAGTGTGCTTGCAACAAAAACCCCACCACAATCAACCACGTCTATAACAAGACAGGAACAAACTGTAAGGAGAAGATGACTTTATTGCCTAAAAACATTAGACTTGAAGAAAAAGTTAAAGTGACTTTATGTCCGTTCATGACTCTAAGGCTTTTCATAACCTGAGCTAAATAAACGACTTTTACAATACGCATAGAAAAACGACAAACCCCCCTTAGACCGATGACAGTAAAACATCCCAGAATACCTGGGGCTTTTTGTCAGCACCGCGGGAAGCGTAACGTTACGTCAGCGCCGGGCAGGCGGAGCGGCCTGGCAGTCCCGGGCACTCCTGGAAGCCTCCCCCTGCACTGTAGGCCGCCGGCTCTGGGAAGAAGGCCCGAAGGCGGGCTGCGGTGGCGACACCGCCCCCCCCCGGGACGCTGCGAAGCATCCACCGCCCGGAAACGCCTCCG
>NW_009602235.1:0-1621 GCF_000690535.1 Cariama cristata
CGGCTGGTGTTTTCACAACCACACAACGGAAAGCAGAGGGACGGCAAGCTGTTCTGGCAAAACAGCATTGGGTCTCTGCAACCTGCTTTTGACATTAGGCAGGCAGAAGACTAAATAAAATAATTATTTCACTGCCAGGCTCTTCTGGCGCAGATATTTAATCATCGTTTGAAGCTTGAAATAAGTCTCTGAGTGTTTCTTCCCAGCACAAGTTCCAGCCCGCGCTGTGTCTCCTGCCCACCTCTAAGTCCCTCAGCACGGCCTTGCCAGCTTTGATTTGGGAGAATTAACAGTGAGTCTGCTCCTTGGCTTTCCCATCACATCCATTCTTCTTCGCAAAGTGACACAGCTGACAAGCTGTTGGTTTCAATATTGAAATGAGTTTCTCTGCTGAGAAGCAGCTTTGTAAAACTAGCACCAGCGAGTTTTGAGTTTGTTGTCTCTCCTTAATGCTGTGCTCAGGTGTAAAGCCATGAATGAATGTTTTTAAAGGAATTTGCAGGGATAGGAGATGAGCTTCATTTGCATTCAGCAGGGGCCCATCTACGACTGTGCAAAGAGATGCTGTGCGTTGCCGGTGGTGAGAAAGGCAAGACGGGACACTCTAATTACAGCTGAAATGCAAAGAGAGGTGTGCACTGCCATGACCTTTATCACACACGGGCTCCACGCAGCCCAGAGGCCTCCCTGTCCGCGGCTTTGCATCAGCATTAAAAGCCGCCCCCCGGACCTCCTTTCCTCCGTCTCTTTTCATCGTTTGTTTTTCCATTCATTCCCTAACAGCAGGACACTGCATTATTCCATAAGCCATCAAGACTGATTTTCAGATCTCCTAGTGAGAGTTTCTTGGTGCCTTTCCCTGCGTTGCCGATGACAGCTCTTGCATAAGAAGCTCCTGATGGGTAGTAATTAATTAGAGTCTCGCACAGACAATTCACTTTTCTTTTGTTTAGGATAATTAGCGAACGGAATGACACCTGCCAAAACCAAGCCGTTTCCCATCCACGAGGGTGCTGCGTATTTCCAGCTTGGCTCTTCTTGAAAGGAAGTTATTTTTGCGGGTCCTTTTGGTCTTCCTGGGGCCACGGGCCAGCAGCGCCGTGCTCTATTGTGAGAGCCACAATGCTGCCACCGAGCCTTTGTGAACGGCAGCATCTGGCCAGCGGGTCAAGCGCTGAAATCTCAGTGGGTTATTGTTGCCCGTTGGAAAAAAGCTGTATGCATGCCAGGGCCTAGGGATTTCATTCAAGCCTTGACAAAATTAACTCCTGTTGCTTTCCCAGCAGAAGGAAGACTGGAGGAATGGGATCCATCCTGAGGACAGGCTGAGAGAGTTGGGGTTGTTCAGCCTGGGGAAGAGAAGGCTCCGGGCAGACCTTAGAGCAGCCTTCCAGTACCTACAGGGGCCGACAGGAAAGCTGGGGAGGGACTTTTGACAAGGCCAGGGAGTGATGGGACAAGGGGCAATGGCTTTAAACTGGAAGAGGGAAGGTTTAGATGAGATATGAGGAGGAAATTCTTCCCGGTGAGGGTGGTGAGGCAGTGGCAGAGGTTGCCCAGAGAAGCTGTGGCTGCCCCATCCCTGGGGGGGTTGAAGGCCAGGGTGGATGGGGCTGGGGGC
>NW_009602235.1:1646-15311 GCF_000690535.1 Cariama cristata
GGGTTGGAATGAGATGAGATTTAAGGTCCCTTCCAACCCAAACCATTCTGTGATTCTATGATTCCTCTTACAGAACGTCACACCATAAACCTGCATTTTAATTACTTTTTTTGCAATAGGGAACATGTAAACTGGAGTATCCACAGCAAAATCACAGGCTGGGTAATTATTTGAAGGATCTATTGCTCACTTCTGCATTTGTAAATCCCCTCCCTCGACCCGCTGGCAGTGCTCTGAACGCAGCCCAGGGTGCTGGGGACTTCCTTGCCCCGGGAGCAGATGGCTGAGTCACGGCCAACTCGGTGTCCACCAGAACCCCCCCAGTCCTTCTTCACAGTGCTGCGTTCCAGCCAGTTGGCATCCATCCTGTACTGGTGCTTGTGCTGGGGACGGGCGATTCCTCCCCAGCACAGGACTTTGCATTTCTCTTTGCTGAGCTTCATGAGGTTCCTGTCATTACTGCAGCCTGTCCCGGTGTGTCAGGCACTCCTCCATCCCTGAGCGCGCCTTCGGTGGGAGACCAGGTCGTACCAGGGAGCTGCTGAGCTCTTGCGGAGAGAAATGGGGTCTGTCCTGCCCCGCGCAGATTGGGGGGCCAGTAGCTCACCGACGGGCTAAAGGCTCTTGGAGCCCTACGACACAAAATCAGTTTGTGTTAGTACCATTAAACACTCACTGAGTCGGCACACCGAGATCTCACGCGACAGAACAGATCTCACTGGCAGCAGCAACAAAGTCAGACCCCGTCTCCGAGAGATGCAGGGATGCTCAGCGAGGGCGGAGGGGGAATCTCTTCTGCCCCTGGCCACCAGCGACCCACAACAACCAGAGCAAGTGGGCAACAGCGGGGGTTCAGCCAGGGCAGCGGAGCGGCCACAGGCCCACAGGGGACATTTTTTCTCTGCTTTGTGACACCAGCCCCCCTGCACAGACGGGTGTTGTGTACCAGGGGCTGGATCCGCTGCCTCCTCTGCGGTGGGAGGGCAGGGTGATGTGCAGGCTTGGTGAGCCACCTTCCAGCAAGGGGAAACGAAGTACAACTTCTGGGCAGAACAGAGGTACAGAAAGAGCCGGTTGCACTCAGCAGCTTGGCCCCGGCTGGTACCCGCAGGTTCATTTGCCGAACTTGCCAAGGGATGGAAAGCTGCCCGAGGCCAGTGATGATCCACTTCACCACATTTCACCTGCAGGGCTTCTAAATATAAACCGCAGGAAGGAAGACGATGGCGCACTCGCAGAGACAGCACTCATTGAACGCCGTAAATGCAACACAGCCACCAAAGCCCTTGTTTTCTGGCCGTGCTCTGTCACGTTGCCATCTCCCTCCACTTGTCGGTAGGGATGACATGTTAGTGATTGTGATAGTTCACTGCAGTAAAACTCTAATAAAGTAGGATAATAAAACCAACCATATTGTATAGAATATTATTAGCCAAAATATTCAAATAACTTTAAAAACACACTCCAGAAGTGCATCATACTGTAGTATTTATTACGGACAACCTTAGAAATCTCCAAAAATCAATACTCCTCCCCCAGCACACATACTGGTTTTGGTTTTTGTCGTCGTTTTTTACAGAGAGACACATAAAAGGAGCGTGTCCTGCCTCTCCATCTATCCACCGGCTGCCTACTTCAGAGCAGGTTCGCCGGGCGCTGGTCGGGGCGAGCAGGGCAGCAGGGGATGCTGAGAAGGGAGGTAGGTGTGGATGTCAGTCCTTGCCCACGGAGTTGTCAGGGAGACAGTGGCTATAAAAGAAATATCTAAAGATGGAATTTTACCTCTTCTGTGTTTATTTAAAGGCAAAAAAAAACCCCAAAACCCAACGCACCAGCCCACAACGAACTTGTTATGTATTTCTTAGGAAAAAATCCAACTTTCAATGTCGCCACTGCTTGCCTCCGTTGCTCCCTCTTCCCCTCCAGCATCCAGACTCGGCAGCGCCGAGCGGGTGAGCGTGCAGGGCTCTCGTCTGCTCCCAGGGCGAAGAAACGTCACAGGGCTCGTAAAGGAAAATAACTCGGGGTGGGGACGTGGGGCTCCTTCCCCGTGGGCAGCGGGCGGCAGGAGACAACGGCTCCTCGCGGGGAGATGGGGAGAACCCGGCTCCCATGGGACTCGGTGGCTTTTCAGGGCGCTCGAGGGTTTCGTGTTGCCATTTCTGTCCCAAATCGGCCTGAACTCTGTGACTGCGGGGCGAGGGAGCTGCTCACAGCCAGGCCTTTCTCAGCTTGCTCAAAATAACACAGACGCCTCGCAGCATCTCATTGCAGGAGAATATTTCACTCAAAGCAGGGAGGGAAATGCCAAAAAACAGAGCAGGCACCGGGCACGTTACGCTACCGAAGGAGGGATTCGGGCAAGGCCAAGGGCAAGAAATGTGCTCTTTACATCAATTGGTCCTGCGCCTGCAAGCACGGGGACAGAAGGACCAGGGGGGTGTGCAACAAACAAGCCAGATCACAGAATCAAAGAATCTTTTTGGTTGGAAAAGACACTTCAGATCATCCATCCTAGCCCGAGCGGGGACAGCTGCCCCTGATTCCGCCGAGCTCTGCCCCGCGTCCGGCCGCGCAGCGTGGCTCACCGCAGGGCGACAGTATGTTACGCTTCGAGAGCCAGCCGATGGAAACGTTACCTATTGCACAGCAACTCCCGTCTCTCCAAGGTCCAGTTCCAGTAAACTGCAAAGTGAAACTCTAAAGATTTTCCCAATTTTAAAAAAAAACCTCGTCAGGGATCGAGTTCATCAGCGGGAAATCCCGGGGGGGGGGCAGGACTGGCTCTCACAGACTGCTGGCTCCCGCGCTAGGCAAAGGCTGGCTACAACAGGCAAACCGTAACATCAACAATAAACATTTTATTCACAAAAATAATCCCCAAATTACTCTGACACTATTAGAAAGCAGTGTTTCAAGTTACACTCTCATCAGCGGGAAATAATTACTGTAAATGCTCCAGAAGGGAAAGCCGCATCCAGAAATGAGTTCCCTGTTTATGCAAGGGGAAAAGAAAACCCCCAACCCCATTTTACTGCAAACTGTCAAACCCGAGGCTGATCGCACGGCTCCAGGGCTCAAAGGCAGACTGACAATCTGCACATGTACAAAATAGGAAAACCCGTTTCTTGCTGCTTCAAACATCATTGCAGTTTAAAAAAAAAAAAGGGCATTTAACTGTAGCTGCAAGTGACATGTAAAAAGAATGATGACACGTTTGATTAATTTTCTTAAATAAATGAGCTATACTCCTGAATGCTCTTCAAAATTAATATTAGGGTTTAATATGTACTTCTGAAGCCGCACGTGGTTCCTTCTAATTGCTTGTCCAGTTTAAATTGAAGAGCCCTTCCCTGGTGGGTAGGGAGCCATGGCAAAAAAAAAATAAAATCTCTCTACAAAATGACCAACTTTACTGGGAATGAACACAGAATTATTTGTAGCAAAGGCACAGGTCTATTTCTGGGGAAGGATTAACAGTTTCACTGCTGGGTTACTCCCGCAGCCAAGCCCCCGGTTGATGGTGGCACCGTGCTCTCGGGATGCTCCGCACCGCGTTTCTGCAGCGCTTCGCTCCCTCCCGCTGCCCCAGGACAGCCGAGTCCCTTCCGCTCTCCTGGGCACCGAGCCCAGGAGCGGCCCTGGCTGGAGGGGCCCGTGTCGGACCAGAGGTGAAGATGAAGGTCGTCGGCCGAAACCCGCTTTGCCCCCAGCAACCCCTCTTCCTCTGACGCAGATCACGCCTGACCCCGTTCCCTACTTTCTCCCCGTTTCTTGGCAGGGACTTCCCAGGTCTCTTGCCAAGACGGGGCCGGAGCCCAGGAGCAGCACCAAGCGTGGACTCCGGGCTCTGTTCCGTTTCAGACAGCTCCGCGTACACAACCCCGGTACAAACCTCTCCTCCCAGCCCTGCCCTGGCTGAACCGGCTGCGGCCCTTGGCACCCGCTGCCTCCGCAGACGGGCATTTTGAAGGGAGGGGCAGCTCCTATTCTGGCTACCACAGTCCAGCTGTCAGGAAAAATCCTCCTTGGGAGATGAATACAGATGTTTTTCTTCTAACTTTTAATTCTAAATGTGTAATAGCGTATTTAAATTTCCTAAGAAATGTGCCCAAAAGAGGGTTGTGCTTGCAGCTGTACTTGCTGCGTAGCATTCCGAGTTCTTGTGTTCTTAATAACGGATCTGCTCTTAAAAATAAAATCATCGCTCACTGTTGGCACAAGCAAAACTCTCTTGCTGTGGGTGGAGCACACTTCCAGTCCATCGAGGGGGAATCGAGTCTCAGGACTCCAACCACCGCAATCCAGCCCCGAGAGACCAGGCTGCTCGGCCGGCCCGGTGCCCGCTGGTCCAGCCCTTCTCGTGACACCGAGCACCAGATGCGGAGCCACCGCGAGAAGGCAGGAGGGCCGTCCGCTTGGAGCTCTGCAGGGAAAACAACCCTCCAAAATCCACCTCACCAAACGCCTTTGCCCAGGCACCGTCCCTGCTCGTCTTTGTCTCACCCAGGAATAAGCAAAGATTTTGCTCCCGCGTAAAGCACGTGTCACCAGCTGCCCCATGAAAGGAAGAGACCGCTGTAAACACAGAATAAGATACGGTCATCTAACATGGCATGGGAAGTACTTAGCTTTGTTAAACAAATAAATTGACCTGACGTTAAGGGGGGGAAAAAAACAACCCAACGGTGAGAAGAGAATGCGGTAACTGACCCCAGCTCTTAATTTCCTCTCCCAAGGGCAGGTGCTGCCTGCAGGAGCTGAAACCGAAAAGCGGAGACCGGGGCAGAGGCAGAGGGCAGCAGATGGCGGCTTCGGGATACGCAGATTTTGGTTTTATACAAGAGCGAAGAAAGGTGAAGAGCGGGATTGAATGTCCGTTCGACAGGGATGAAAATGCCAGATCGAGCGCCAGTTTTAGGACATATTTATTGAATAAACTTGCACAGCTGTGTCCTGCCCTTCGCTATGGGTCGGGCCCTGGGCTTACCTGCACTCTCAGGAGCTGAGGGGTTGGAGACGTGGCCTGGAGATTGCTTCAGAAAAGGCACACCTACATTAAGGGATTAAACTGCTTGGTTCTACAGTAATTACACTAAAAATCTTTTCTTTTTGCTGAAGCCAAAGAGATCAGCTAATATTTGCAGTATTTCTTACATTCACAGCAGGGGGTTTTGTAAACACCAGATCGATTTGTTTCTTTAAGGAGCACCACTTGCTCTGGCCATTAGGAAAAAGCCCCGATGACGGACGGCAGAGGCAGCCTGGGGGACAGGCTGGACTCCACAGCTGGCCGTGTCCGGGTATCCACCAGCCTCCACCGAGGGAAGAGGTTCTGGGCTCCTTGGCTAACACGGCAACCCCAGAGCACGGCTGCAGGCGGCACAGCAAGTCCAGGCTGCAAACGCTCTCCTACCATCAGCTCCGAGGCACGTCGGGGTCCGGCGTGCCAGGGGACGGAAGATAACTCCTGCGTTTCCCCATGTTCCCAGGAAAGCCCTCACTGGTTCACTCTGCTGCTCCCTCCTCCTGTCCTTACAGATGTACTGGAGAAGGACTCTGTATGGTAAAATCAACGTCCGCTTTCCATGTCTTCAGAAAGATGATCTTCAAAGGCAACTAAATCATTTTTCTGGACACTGTAATTAACGAAATCCAAACCTCATGATGGACCATGCGTTTATTGTTCCAGTCTACAGAGAACCGCAGCACCCTCTTCCCCTCCCCACAGCGAGGGGTCTCCGCAGCTGGGTGCGCTGCAGGGGCGCGGGGAGGGGACTCTCTCCTCCGAACAGGCGCAATACAGTTGTGCAATGGCAGCTCTCACAAAATCACATTTCAATAGTTCACGTTCCCTCCGCCGCCCAGGTTAATGAGAGGAGAATGCTGACGTGCAGGAATCTCAGCCTCTTCCACCCCAAATTCCGCGGCACCGCGCGAGGGATCCCTGTGGTGTTAGGTGGGGGGGTCTGGCAGGGCAGCCCACCTACGCCGGCCTCCCCGCATCTTCAGGGGACGTTGGGTCTGGGGGACAAACCCTCAGGAGAGGCAGGATCCAGCACCCAAGCCTCTTCCTGGGAACTCGTAGGACCCTGGAGGTTGTGCCGGCAGGAGCGAATTTCTTTTTTCAGATGAATTCTAAAGTTCAGCGTTCACCCGGGTGCTCATCACAGCTTTACTCCTGGAACTCTGCAGGAACCTTCAGCTTTGTCCCTGCAGCCTCCAATCACATTTTCAAGCGGCAATGAGTTTTGGTTACCAACAGGAAACATGTTTTAATTCCCCCTCCCCATCACACATAATATTTTTGAAACAAGTACATTAGATTTGTGTCATATTCAACATCCAGAAACAAAGGCCCCCCAGCAAGAGCCAGGTCAGCAGCTTGTTTGCGGAAAAAGCGGTGGGGTTTTTGGTAAAGCTTGTCTTAAAGTGCAGATATATACTTGCTTTGGTCCCTTCTGCTCCATGGATTTCTTATCCCTAATATTAAAGAGTTTCCACACCTTTCCTACCGTTTACTATTGTTGCTAGATTTTGCCCTTTTGTTTTTAATTGCCTACGTAAGTTTTACATAAATTTAGCTTTGGAATACACAATATATTCATCTTAGCTCCTCAAAATATTTCTTTGAAAAGGCACGCATACAAAAATATTTACTAACTATGAAGTAGAAAAAATATCTTTGGCTTGCAAATAACCATGGGTTTCTCTACCTGCTTATCCCAGAAAACACAGCTGAGATGCAAGGTCTGACTTTCCTCCCATCCGAAGCTTTTCAGCTGAGCGGAGCAGGGCTTGTTAAGGCAAACCGACTTCTCCAAGTCCACACTGACAGGCTAGCTCACCGGAGATCAAAAGTACAGGATCCTTCGATCCAATTCCGGCCTTTTTTACTGTGGGCTCTTAAGAAAGGGTGTTGGAAGAGATCTTAGTTTTATGGCAGTACCATTTGTACTGGAATCTCATGCTGAACAACAAAAATGTGGAGATTTTACTTCCAAGTACATCATTTTACCCGGATAACACCCCACAATTAACGTGGCCACAGGAATTTTGATTCTCTTCCTCTCCTTGCAGTACTGTAAGTCTTTAGCTACTTGAGCTGTTACTTCCTCAGGGAGTGTTTTATACACTCAGGCACCGTTCCACACATGTCTCTGACCTCCCGGTTTCTTTTACAGCTCTGATGCGACTGGTGAATATTTTCAACTTGCTTTAAAAGAGACCCCATAACAGCAGCCACAAGTTTGCCGTCACTGGTCAGGGCCTCCCTTTCAGCAATTGAAATACAGCGTTCTGACTGCTTTTTCACGTGGACCATCTGTGAATTCACAGGCTCAATTGAATGCAGATGTCAGCTAAGCAATAAATACATCAGGATTTTGGAGAAAAAACAGCCTAACGAATATATTTGGTATTTGTACAGTGCATCCATTTACCGCCAGTTGAAGTGGATACCAATGGATCCTAACCTGGCAGTCTTTCTGAGCGTCCAGTGCAGCACCGCATCCAGGTCGACCCAGTCTGTAGCACCGTGTCACAAATCATCCCCAGTGAAATGACACCTCCGAGCTTTCCCCCCCCAAAACACCGCGCACATACATATTTCAATCTACAGATTAGGTCACTCCTTTCTATCTCGCCCTGAGCAAACCCTAAAACAAGACCAAGCTCTTGCAACACGGTTTGCTGATGCGTTTGAAGAGATACTTTACTCCTAAACAGAGGAAAGAAATGTGCGTACGGGCCAGTACCGCCAACAGACTGCACTCACCCCTGTGGGAAACACCGTCCTGTTTGACAACAATAAGTTGAAAGCACAGAAAACTGCTACGGACTGGGATGTAATCCACATCGGGGCTGCGAAGGGCCGTTTAGTAAACACACGAGAAAGGAGCTGTGTTCATTCGGTGTCCGTGCCTTGAATCATTCCCAGCCCTCGAGGAGCATTAGGGAATCTCCACACCAAGGCTTGCAAAAGCCTCGACTCCTCTACCTCTCCCCAGACGGAGGAAGAGTCTCTTGTCACACACTGACGACACCGGAAAGGTGCTGCTGCTGTTCTGTCTGCAGACGAGCAAGGTGGTGGCTGCGTACCTTGGCGGCAGGCAGCTGTGGCTACAGAGGGCTTACAAAGCTGTCGGCGGCTCTGCCTCTGCCCTGGGGACGGAGCGCAGCCCGGCAGAGCGCTCACCGCGCATTAGCACAGACCGCCCTTGGGTCTTGGTGGAACCGCTACAGCACTGAGTCCAATGTCAAGTGCGGTTCTTCGCTGGGCTGCTCAGACTCCTAAGAGGCATCAACAATAGGTGATTTGGCACCAGAGGCTAATTTGAACACAATCAAATCTCTAAAGAAAGGTCCCACATTTGAAAATTAGGTCAAGAAAGGGAATTTCTTCCTACTAAAATCCTGGCACTCAAATGTAGAACCAGTTACCCAGCTTTAAAACAGCAGAGCTCCTGAAAGAAGTCAGGAGAGGGAAAAACAGGGGAGCGTATCGACACCTAAAAAAACATTAAGGGTATCAAATTATGGTGCGATGCCTTAAGAGTTTTTCTCTGTGGTCTCTTGCACCTTGGCAGCAGTCATCTGAAACTGTGGCATGTATGGCACAATGGTTTTATATTTAAGGCTACGTTGTATAAACGTGTTTAAGTTAGGCGGTGCATGCTGAAGAAACCCCACATCTTTGAGCAGATCAGTTGTATGGAACTGACACATCAACTGGGAACTTTCTGTTAAAAAAATGTCATCTTCTCTTTTTTCCAATGATGTTACACCTAGGTAATACAGGCTCCGCTCGGGACTATCTCTGTCTGTGAAAGTGTCATCCTGGTCTGAAGGCTCTGAAAATCCCTCCGAAGAAATAAGGGAAAGGGAAAAAAATGGGCTGCCTGCCAGGCGGTTCGGGTAACAGGAGAAAAGCCCCGTTTCCCACCTCCCAAGAGCTACCGGAGAAGGCGCCTGTAACTAAGGAATCTTCAGCTAAGAAGCATCTCTCAAAACAGCTTCTTCGATTCATTTTCTGTTCATAAAGCCCACTTGATCTGCAGTTACTAATAATAGTAGCGTATTTAATGTCGGACTGCCTTGTCATTTCTTCACCGATTTGGTCATCGTGGGAGCTCTCGGAGAAGCTGCTGCTATTGAAGTGGCTGCTAGAGCACGCAGAGTCATGTTCAGAGTCTTGAATTTTTGTAAACATTGAATCAATTACTAAAAATTCTTGCGTGTCTTCTTTTTTCACGGCTTTAGTAACACTGATGTCTTCCAGCACGATTTCTGGCTCCAGAAGAAGAGGCTCAAACGACATCACTTCGGGGTGCTTGATAAAAAGATGCTCAAAAGTTTCAGGCTAGAAGAAAAGATATATTTTAATGCTCATCTATTAATTAATAGCTTTATTTCAGTATGAAGCTACCAATTTTAAGAATCACAGACAAAACTCCCATCGTTTTAGTACAAGTCTATAGTTGAAAATCCTCTAAAACCACATTTCCTCTTTTCTTTATGTCTGCCTGTAGGTGAAGACTTAAGTGACAAGACAAAAAAGCGAGCACCTGTTTGTGTGCTGAGCGCTGCAAAGCAAGCGTTGTGTGAAGTGCCCGGTACTCCGGCCACGGCGGCCTGTCACTGAAGCTGAAACAGCAGCAGCTGAACGGTCCCCGTTCATTTAAACATTAATAAACATGCACCTATTATTAAAAACACACGCAGGTGCTTTGCAAGACAAAGGTCTTACACCCTTACATGTCCTTGGCTTTTAATTTAGATTCTATAAACAATAGACTTAATCATTTACATGTGAACTAAAGTAACTTTCCCCGCTAGGATTTTATTTTTTAGGGTCAAATTCAGCCTTTCTGTAGTATGTTTAGAGCATTCCTGTCTGAACAGCAGCTGTAGGTTTGGACTGTATGAAGAGAAAAAGTCATTTATTTTGGAGAAACGTATGCTTTACTACTACCTAACACATACGCATGTAAAATATACAACAGCATGAACTGACAGCAAAACTGGAACTCCTTGCTACAACGGAAAATTCACTTGAAAAACATATAGCTCCTAATGAATTCAAGACAAAACAAATAGATAAAAAAAGATTTTGGTATATTAGCAAACCCTGCTTTACAGCAGGAAAGCTGCCAAAACAACTAGGAACATGTCAAAATACTTAGACTAGCACACAATTATAGGGAAGAGTATACTAACTTGCATATCTTAGGCTACTACTTTAGTCTAGACTAGCTATCAGTAACGCCTGTGGCCTCACGTGGCAAAGCTGGCAAGCCGGTTTCTAACCACGTTGGTACTTGCCCCGCACAAATCCATCGCCTTCCCACACAGAAACCAACCTGCAGGCTGGAATCTCTCCTGGTCTCCAAAATAAAGTCAATAACCACACACAAAATTAACCGGTTCCCGAAAGGAGATGTAGGCCACTGCTATACTGTATACATCAAGCCATAGTAATCGTAACTGATATTGCCCAACAAAAGCTATTTTCCCTCTCGCAGGTTTGCTGCGCATCGACCCAAGGGCACAGGCACTGCTGCGCCCAAGCAGACCACCCATCGGCTCAGCGTACATTGCCCACAGCAGCATTTTCAAATGGGAGACACATAGTTGCAGAGAGCTTTTGAACAACCAAAAAAAACATGTTTCCTCCCAATACACCTGCCCTCCTACAACCAGCAGCGGGTTTTATCCTGAGCGGAGATGGTTTATATTCCTTCCAAAATCCCACCCCCAGTATCTGCTCTTACAAATGCATCTGGGTACCACAGAAACCATACAGATAACACTGCCTGCAAAGATTAAATACATCACATTCAAAGACAGGTATGTTGTTTGGCAAAGGCCACCATCTCGGACACATCACTTATTAAAACATGTCAGATATTTAATCAAATACAGTGCATAATCCAACATCCTGAGAAAATGTAAAACTAGCGTATCAGCAATTACAGAGCAAGCTGAGTGAACAGTGCTGTGTTGCCACAGTATATGCACGTGTGGTATAATTTGGGCACAAACTGTGTTCAACAACAGGCAAAGCAGTTCCATAAAACTCGGGAGAAAAGTCAGTCTCAGGTCACCAGTTCCCAAACTTTGCTGACCAGATGAAACTAGATCCAAAGAAACAAGGAATTTCAAGCAACATTGTATTTTGCTCTCCTCTCCAGTCTAGGTTTTAAGTTGTATTTCTCTCATTAGCGATAGACCACCTCCAAACTGTAAGCCAGCTACCACACCCCAGACAGGTTAAAGTCAAAATTACTTTGCACTCCAGTTGCTGAACACAGATATATCAAAATACACTACTGGCCTAATTCTGCCATGACCACATTTTGACTTTCACATATATTTAACTTTACACATTGCAAATCAGCCCACGGACATAGTAGGGTAATTTAGATATGCACGAGTCTTTGCAAGATGGATATTAATTTCCCTTGAAAATATTTGTAGTTGTGTTTAAGTAATGCCTCTAACATTAGGTCCTAAAGCCTTTTTATTTACTATTTTATTCAGCAAATAAGAGGAATTTTTATTGTTTTGACATTATGCACACATGCAAAGGCTTGCAAGACAGAGTCAAGACGTCAGACTTGCCTGTTTTAGATTATAATTTCAAACTCTTGCTGCTGTGAGCAATACAATCAGGGTAAAATAATACTCTATAAATGCAGTTCTGGAGTACCAAATGTGCCATACTGAATATACACAGTAATGATCAGATGTTGACTGAAGGATTTAATATCGATATGTACCAGGACAAGACAGGAGTTCTGCAGCAAATGCCTTCAGAAAGACGTGAGAGCTTTCCAGCAGTGGTATATAGGCTATGTATGTAATCAATGCTTGCTGCAACTAAGGAAGAATACCATACATGTACTGTACGCTGCTTTGTCTACTGGAAATTCCATGTGCACATACAAAAGCAGGATTTGGCCCTAAAAATATGGTTTCAAAGAACGTGTTCTGGCCTTGGACACTCATGAAGTTGTTGAGAGATGACTATGCTCATCTGAGGACAGGCACTGTGCTTTCAGCGCCATTAACATTAAGCAACACGTTCCAGTATGATTAGTACAACGTAGGGAAGAGGCACGCTTTCTACTGCATAACAAGCTGTCAAAAATCATGTCAAACTTCAATTTCTTTCATACTTGCATGCATCATTTCTTTCCCATTAATTTTGGAACAAGGCACATGAATATGGAGCAGTATCACCAGGGCACCAGCTTTACCCTCCTCTCCTAGTTAAAACTTCATCAACTTTCATACACTTATTTCGGCTCTACCACTCGGCGAGGAGAATCATTTCCAACATGCTAAATCCCCCACACAAACTTCATGCACCTCTGCAATCGGGGACAGTGAGGATTGTCACGAGCTCCTTTTGCTACCAATGAAAAGATTAAAAAGACAAATACAGGTGCACCAGCGCAACTTCTTCTCCTGCAATTAACAGCTATTCAAAGAGCCCAGCCCTTCCAGGGATGCAGCCACGGAAGCAGACCTGTCCGACTGGTCTGGGATTTCACAGCCTGTGCAAGTAGAACACACGTGGCTCTCTAAGCCGAGCCAGCGGCACAGGCTCTGCCAACGCCAGCCAACGGGACTGCTGCCACGAGGCTGGAGAACACCCCCTCCTCGCTCCATCCGACCACCACTGCATCTTCCCCAACAGAAGGGTTGCCAGGAGCTTCCTTTAACATTAAAACATACTGCTCTGATGCACCATGCTGTAAGTACTTTAGCATATTAAAAAGCCATAAAAAATGATCAGTATAAAAATAAGCAGAAACTGCCCTAACACCACCAAAATCAGATTTTCCTGGAGGATTTCTGGCTTGTTTTTTCAAAGACAGGTCTAATGTTACGAGACTATTCAGGCACCGGCGTTGGTGTGGCTGCATGTTTAAATGATAACAAATAAAGAAGCCATATAAACAACAGGCACATTGGTATTTTCAGGAAAAAGTAAGCAAGCAAAAAGCCAGTAAGACACAGCACACACCCAGTTTTTGCATTCTCTGAGTTGCTGCTGCACCCAGATGCATGTAAAAAGTTCAAAAGCCTTTAACGGGACAACCAAGTACTTGTGCAAGTAAGAGATTTGATCACTTTGATGTGCCTGGAGTCAGTGGAAACTCCCAAGCTAGCTCTCAATTAGAACAAATACTCCATTAGAATTTAAAAAAACCACACTTTCAAGTGAAGCCAGTAACTGGGCAGATCTTGCACTCAAGCTGGATCAATCCCAAACCACTCTGAAGTCTCCGTTTCCACGGCTGCATCCTGGGAAGGGCCAGGCTCTTTCAACTCCTTTTGAGAGCCAGGGCTTGAAAGCGTTCAGCCCTTTGCAAGTCACAGCCTTAGTCAGCAGGGCAGTAAATAAAGGTTAAAAATATCAAATCAAAAGTCAGCGCTTCTGCCTGTGCAAGTGACCAACCATGTTTGGGTCTGTAACACGGCACTTGCTAGTTTTTGCGAGAGCGTTTTAGATTTTTGACAGAGCTACTTCCAGGATTCAGTGCATTTAAACAAATCAGCATTGTATTGTGTCTGTGCTTCCTGTCTTCTGAATATAAATAGAAAAGTCTTCTAACAATTCTGTATAGAAAGCCTGGGAGCTGGCCCAATGGTTCA
>NW_009602235.1:15342-34515 GCF_000690535.1 Cariama cristata
CCGTGACCATGATTAGACTTCAAAGAATGTCCATTCTCTGTTTAAATGAAATGAAATAAAATAAAAGATGAGAAAAGAAACCTTCACTGGAAATGAAAACTAAATTCCTGAAAAACCTTCTGCCATTAGATGCTCTTTCTTTTAGAAATAACAGGCCTGAATTTAGATTATCATCTCAGTGATTACACACTAGCAAACTCTGGGACCATGAGAAACTTTGCTGGTGCAAACTGGCTAAATCCACGTAAAGACTCTTACTTGTCACAGCTCATCGCATCACAGCTCCCAGTTCACACGCCAAACGGAGAGGCAGGTTACCCCAGCAAAGAATTTGGCCTTTGGTACACACGTGGCACTCACTGAGGTGCGTAAGCATTACACCTATGGGATTCTGCAACTGATTTACCAATTGCCCTGAAATTTAAACACTCCCTACATTCAGAAGAGGTGTTGGTCTCTGGTCCTGGCCCATTTCCAGATATTAGCTTCCTACAGCCAAGAGAACCGCTGGATTGCTGACTTCAGAGGCTCCAAGTTGCTTCGTTCAGTAATTGAGGTAGGATCCGGTCTAACCAATAGGTCAAGTTCAGGACGGAGCAAACAGCAGCCAGACCCATGGGGTGGGGGAAAGAAGCACCAGCAGGGAAATACACACCTTCTGAAAATTAACTCCTTGTGCCCAGGAGCAATTCTTGGGGTTTGGAACTTCTTCCCAAAACAGTTTCTTCATTCTGAAATATTAGGTAAATCCTGGAGTTGGTACTGTTCTCATATATTCTGTACTGCCGTCATTCACTTTTGCTATGCCAGAAAAGGGATCTGTGCAATTTTACTCATCCAGAATGCTATGACAATGAAACAGTCATTTTAGATATTATAGATGGCCAAAATTTAATAGGAAGAAAGAAAGAAGTGACATACCAGCTGGCAGTTTTGCAAAATACAAAAGGTGCAGGCACTCTTTGCTGAATATGACCCCAAGCCACCTCCCGCAAAACTCAGAGGGGTTTTTTTTCAATTGGCTTTTTCTTCAGACCTTAGTTTGTGATGACAATTAACTATGGAACTTGGAGTGCTTTACAAATTCAAAGCACACGACACTTGTTAACTTGCCCACAAACCACTCTGCAGAAGTAAACGTGGTCCAGGCTGAAGCGATACTTCCCAGTGAAAAAGAACAGCACTGATCATCATTGTACTGCAAGGACACCAGACCCGAAAGGGCAACGCTCTCACTTTCACAAGGCAACAAGCCTGAGCACTCAAGACACTTTAATTCTTGATGCTGTATTCCGGAGTCCGCTACCTTTCAGTACAGTACATCAAACACAATAAAAATAACCCCTAGCTTTCCCCAGAAAGACGCTGCCCACCAGTTCAGCAGACAGGCATCATCTATGCTCCACCACCTTCTCCCAAAGGCCTTCTGGGACTTCTATATGGCAAGGAACAACTTACCTTTGGTGCGAAACCAGCAGTGCTCCAAGCAACAAAACTGAGGTCGAAATAACTATTGGCAGAACCACAGAGAGGCTGGCATTATTCTCATTTTCATATCCACCTGGAAATAAAAGGAATTCGGATAATAATGCAGTAAAATAATTTGCCTGTGAACAAAGAGTTTGCAATAGGGAAAAAAAATAAACAGTAGAAACAGCTTAAACACAAAAAAGCCTTGATAAACCATTTTCTTGCACATCAACAAACCTTTTCCTTGAGAACAAATAGACAAAAAAGAAGGAATTCTTTTAGATAACTGAGGTGATTCCTCCATCCCTGTGGGAGATGCCCACTGCTCCCTTGCTATTAAAAAGTGAAATCAGAGCATATGATGTAAGAGAATAGTCCGCTACTGGAGAATGAAGAATCACACGAACCTAGGATCTCAGCTATTAAGTTAGATGCATGGGAATTCAGGTCCCACACTCAACTAATCCCACAAAGATTTTTTTAGATTAAAGCAACTGAAGTCTAGATCACTGCTCATAGTTATATTACTTTATTACTGACTCTTTTTTCTGATAAGACACAGACTTCTCCTGCATTTAAAGTTTACTTTTACAAGCTCCTATTTCATAAACAACATGGAGAAAGATCCTGTAAATCACCTTTGGTAAACTGGTCCGTTGCTCTGGATTTGCCAACTCCTCTGGCAAACACAGGGTACAGGCTGAACTGGTACTTCTCAATCAGAATAAAGTGATCTGGAAAGAGGAAATCAGCCTTCTGAAGCAAAACTATTATCCCACTTTTAAACAATTACCTCCGCAGAGGCTCTGGTCACGTTTCAGTGTTCAGCTAAGCCCAGGGAGGGGAACAATGAAAGTCATCTTTTATAGATACACACTTCAGTATCAGAAGATTAAAACTATTACTCTATACTACACTGCATAATCTAGCATTATTCTGTCATGGCATTAACACCTCTATGGGACTATTGTAAAAATTTCTAAGTTAAAGCCAAAACACAAATGGAATGCACATATTAACTTAGATAATCAGCTGGTGTACTCAATATTCCAGCACTAATTTTTTTGCAGTGCCAAAAAATGAACACACTCCTGAGCTTCATTCTTTGCTAACCTGATTATTAATGCAACAGTCCACCCTTTACAGTCAGTCCTCTAATGATAATCAAGAGCTGCTCTACTGGTCCTTACCATAAAAGCCACCAGAAACAGAGTCGGGGGGAAGAAAAAGGAATCTGAGAGCTCCATAATGCTACATTTTTCTGTTCCATACCAATTGACATTATGTATTATATTTTCAAGCGCACACTCACCATAAATATAGTATTTACTAATATTTGGAGGAACTCGCACCCATTTCATCTCCTCTTCTTTGTTAAGGTTCTTCCATTCAATAATAAAAGACGTTATCACGTATATTTGAGGCGAAAGCGTCCAAATCAAAACCACGCATGTGCTGTTCACTGGGTAAGCGCTAAGCGACTGCACGACATTCACTGACAGAACAAGGAGAAAACGGCCGTGAATTACGTGAGCTCAGACAGAGGTGAGGCGAGAGCTGGGTTTGCAGGAGAGGTGTATGCTATAAACTACAGGCAGACACATGAACGCTACAGTTTCAACACTTTATCATTTACTTGTTTAACTGTCTTCTATATAATAAAGCCAGATCTTGAGTTCACATTAGCAAACATACTTCTCTTGAAGCCAGCAAAGCTTGGTTTACACCAACTAGTCCCGAACACTAATTAGATCAAGTTTCTTACCAGACAACAAACAAATATCCCAATTCTCATGTGCACCTCCTTAATTATTACTCCTTAAACAAAAAATTATCAACAACTACTGAACTATCAACATTTAGCTAGTAAAGCACGCATTGAGAGCCCTGTAAGCTAAATCCCACTGATTCTCTAAGTAATACAATACACTAAGATAACAATCCAGTCGGACAAACGCTTCCCATTACATCTGCTACCAACCACAGGGTTTCCAGAACACGCTTACACACAATACTAGAAAGAGTCTTATCCATAAAAATGCTTTTAAAATTGCATTACAGCAGTAAAGTTCTAGGAATAGACTGCAGTAATGTGTCCCACAGCGCATATTTGCATACGAATGTTACACAATTGAAGTATTCAAAAACAATAGCCTTTATTTTATTAATGAAGCAGAGTGCAGCCGAATCGATGAAGAGGCTGCTTCGGAAGTAAAGCCAAACCTCTGAAAACTATGTACTCTGGCAGCCCGTCAGGTAAGCAGCCAGAGAAACAAGACCATATTTCATTTTGGAAACAACAAAACGTTCCCTAGCAGGAATACCCAAGTCAAAGTAGATGAAAGATCTGTTCTTCAGTAAGATTTTATTTTTCTCTGATTAATTACTTTATATTCTGTTAGCGGAGGGAAGACAGCCTAGTGAAAGGCAACTCCTGTCCCAACCCAAAGATCATTAAGATTTTCATGTGATGGAAATTTCATTTTTCAAATAGCTCTGGTGGTGAGTTGCAGAATCTGTTTCCCATATACAGCTGAACGTATCATCCTAAAACATTTTTTATTCTAACAAAGGAAATTTTATTACAAAGAAAGCTTTGTCCAAAAGCATCACAAGGATTCTTAGCATTTTGCACATCTCAAAATGGTTACTGATTGGTGTTCTTACCTGTGCTCATTTGCTGTGACAGAGTTAAATTAAAATTAATTGAAGAAACTCCAATTGAATTCATGGCTAAAACTGTAATGGTATGTGTGTGTTCAGTCCATGGAAATGAACAGGTAGTGCCATTATCAACATATTCTGACCACGTGGTGTTTCCTGATGTCTGATGCTTTATAACGTATCGGCTCACACTGCACAATGAGTGATTCTTCATCAGTGGCTGCAGCAAACATTGGCATTAATTAATTTCCCAGTCTTTGATTTCAAAAGCAAACGTTATTTGGGCAGAAGGCACTGTTCCAATTTTAAGAAAACATGACCCAATAAAGATACTCTATACACTGGCTACTGTCCTTTCAGCAAAGGCACTGTAGTCCATTTAAAGACTTAATTTCTTCTGTCTCTCTCTCTGAGAGCTGACGCACTTGATATCTTTCCAGTGAAGGGAGGGCAGGGAGGACAGGGAAACACAAACTCTCAGACTCCTATAGTAACTCACTGTTTTATGTTAGTATTTTTCAGGATTGCAAAACCAGAGCAGATGAATGTTTGCATACTAAACATGGGCAAACAGGAGCGGGCAGTCACTGATGTACTTTTTTTTTCCCCCGTCCTGCATTAACCTCTTAACGTAGCTTTGCCCAGTTTACATGCAGTTGCAGCGGTGTTTATACAGGCAGCTGTCTAGGAGTCGGCGGCACATTCTGCTCAGGGATCTTGGTCAGCAGCACTTGGCAGCTGAAGACTGCGTCTCACTATAAATTACAGTCTTCGATTCCATGTTACTCTTTTTTTCTGAGAATTAGAACAAATTGCATTTTAAGACTCTGTTTCATAGCATTTGTAGAACTGACACTGAAAGCGCAGGCTGACATGAACATCTAATACAGCACTGACGCTTCAGCTGCGTTAGTACAACTCAGGTCTGCACAAAGGCAAAGAAGCTTGCAGCCTGCCCAGAGATCTGAGCCTCTCCTGAAGTGGCGAGGACTGTAAGACTTCAGGAATAACAGGATGTTCCACACGGCTGCAATGCAGCCCCACATGCAGTTCAACACGGCTGTGGCGTGTGCAGCTGGATCTCAGAATGGGTCCACTCTACAAAAACCAGCACAGTTCAGAAGGCTGGCCTGTGAGTTTCCCAAGTCTGGGAACATGCCTGCTGCCAGTGTTATGTCTCTGCTGAGCTTCACCTACCTCTCAACCATCCAGAACAACCACAGAGCAGTAGGCAAGTTTTTGTCCTACTACATTACTATAAACTTGGTAATGATTAGGGTACAAAATCAGCTCAACGTGTGCCAGCTAGCTGCAGGAAAGATTAAAGAGGATAAAACCAGAAGGGGCAGGGAAGAAGCGACAGCAACAGGAGGGAGTAAAGTCCAAGACAGGCTGACTGAGCAAAGGTGGCAAACCCATCTCCCATTGTATCACAGTATTACAATCAATATTCACCAGCGACCTCTACTTGCCTCTAGTATTAGCCAAGCCAGAGGCAGTAACACAGAAGTACTCATATCCCACGTGCCTTGCATGCAAAGTCTCGTAAGCAGCAACTGCCCCTGTTTGCCTCCCAGGGACACACGTGCTTTTCATACTCCCTTTTTGGCAATTCTACTGACGGTTTATGGGTTTTGGATCAAAGCGAAAGACCGAAACACAATTGTTCTCACCTTCCATAGGAGCGTAACGTTCTTCTGCCTCCTTGCCGGATCTTCGGTAATAATTCTCCAAAATTCAGGGCCTTGTAAGGGAGCTGCAAGATTACACAGTTTTGAAAAAACAGTGTCACGCTTCAGTCTGAAACTCAACAGACCACCAGAGTGCACTCTGAAAGCAGATGTACCTCTGATATCTTGTACAAGCGTATAAGCTGATCTGCTCCAGTTGCTCCAGTAACCTGACCCATCCAGTTCTCTGCACCGGACCTGAACAACATACTCAACACAAAGATTCTGAACTTTTATCACAGCTGAGCTCGTCGGTGCATTTGAAACTTCATAAAGCTGTAACGGAAGGCAAAATACTTAGAGTAAGAACAAAAGGCTGTTTGGGCATCTGTTCGAGTCAAAATTCCTGAAAATGAATCCAACGCGAAAGCAGTCTAATCGGTAATATTCCTTTGTTACATAATGCAAACGCTTATAACCATGATTCATTGCATGCCACAAATTCCATAAAAACCAGCTAACACACTAAATGACAACACTGCAACAATTCACGCTACAATCTAGATTAAAAAAGACAGTACCTCCCATGTAATTTCTTTCCTGCTCACAGCATACCGAATCTGAAATTTGAGATCGTTGTTTGTAAATACTGGGTTTGTCCAGCTCACGTTCAGCAGCCCAACATTCCTGGTGATTTCTGCTTTAATGTTGGAGGGAGGAAGAGGCTTCACTAAAAAATTGAAAGAAAAAAAATGACTATAATGTCTATACTGACATTTCTCATTAAATCCAATCATCACGGTTTACTTTCTTCTGTCCCAAGGGTGGCAGGTGACACATTGTGGCCTCTGCTATTCGAGGTAAAGGTGGACTACGATGCAAACGTAACAATTCACCACCCCAGGCTGGCTGGCCCATTCACTGCAGACAAAAGCACTGCTGACTGAGAAAGGCAATGTTTTTCTAAAGGGAAATTCATTCCAATTTTGGCCAAAACTAAAATCACCGAAGCAAATCTTAAGTTGAAATATCAAAATCAAAGATTAGACATTTAAGAAAAAAAAATTTTAAAAATCCATGGGCAAGTTTCAGTACCTCTCATTTTAATTTAAACGACAATAGCTTATATTGGTGCTAGCGCTTGGTACTTCCCCTGGTACAAACAGCAAGAGATACAGCCTGGCACTAACGGGCTGCAGCACTGTGCGAAGCAGCAGCACACACGGCCCCGAAAGGCAGCTCCTATAAAGGATGGTGACAGACATTATGCAATGATTAATGGAAATATTACATTTTCATTTTACTAATAGGAAATTCCACCAAAATTGAGTGTCTCCAGCAGCCTGAACACAAATGTCACAAAGGCCTAAGTCATTAACAAACCAAAGTTAGAACAAACTTGTTTTGACTAATCAGATGGTAAGTGAGAAGAAAACAACAACAAAATATGAAATAAGCTTTGAATTTCGGGTGCTGCTAGAATGAGTATGTTTTGGTTTACTGTGATACAGAGCACCTTTCATCCAGTGTAGGTCAATTCTATTCATTGCTTTTTATTTAAAGTGATGACTTGAATAAACTAGACTTTAAAAGTTCTGCTAGAATTCCTCACCGGGCAGCATCGTATAAAGCCACCACCTTTCCCCAAAAGAGCACAGCCGTGCCTGACAGCTGCCACGCTGACAAGGTGCCACCTTCTCCTGGCAAACTGTGAAAGCAGCAGGATCTCCACCTGCCATCCCTCACACCACCCTCCTTTCTGACACCTAAGGCTCCCAACAGTTCTCTGATAATCAGTGAACTTGCTCGTCCAAAAGGCACAAACAGCCCTCCTTGAACCAGACAGGAGCAACCTTGAAAGCCACAATGTCACCAAATTAATCGTAATAATAACTCCCACACCCCCCTTAGCTATAATGCACTGACCTTGGCCTTTCCTTCCTGTGACCTTCGTTTTTGCTTACTCTATTTAAACTTTGAAATGCAAAGGATACTTCAGTTTAATTTATGTTCTCTGTACGCATGCTTCCACATAGACATAATGGGTGTATTTTATTATTCTGCTTTATTTCATATAACATTTCTGTGGTCTAGCTGTCTTGTTTTCTCTCTACATATGTTCATATTTGTGTCCAAAAAATACACAGTCCAATGAACGCTCTGAGTCACAGACCAGATAATAAGACATGTTTTGCACATTTTGCAGTGTTTGAAAACACTCAAACTCTGTTCTGCCTCTTGCTTTTATAGAAATTTAAGTGCGCGATGTGTCACAAAAGAAACTTCGCAAAAGCATGCAACACCATGATCTGTCATATAATTTTAAATGCATGTATAACTATGTAAGTAATACATAGTGCTACACTGTATCAAAGTATAAACTTAACAACTAATTGAAGACTTCAGAAAAATTAGATAACCAAGAACCTTAAAAATGAGACTGCCTTTTTTAATAATACTTGCATTTTCTGTAGATGTCTTTGCAAAACACCTGAGAGGATAAACATGCAAAACTGGATGTTTCATTTTATTGGTATTAGCTGTAGTTACAATCTGCTCCTATGCCAAGCAAAATGTATGGAAATAACATTTCATCCAATGTCTTTCAGAAGAGAATATCAAAGCTCTTATGTTTTTATGTTCTTTCCACAGTCTATTTTATTTTAAATGCTATGAAGAAGTACTTTACCTACACCATATAAGGAATGAAATCCAAGGTCACAAGTGAAGAAAGACGTGCACGAATCTTGACCTACCCACATCTGCTGGAACAACACAAGTTGGTGAGGATTCAAGCGTTCCTAGTAAGTGCTTAAACTCTATCCACATAGTATATCCAGATAAAAGAAAAATAGGCTGAAATGTGCACTCATAAGAATGATTCTTCTGTAAATGGCATTCTTTCACCTCTGATTTTGGAGACGTACTTGGAAAGTCAGAACAATAAATTCTGCTCCTTAAAAGAGGAAAAAAACCATTCAGTTAATACATTGCAACTATAAGCTGCTCACGACATCAGTAAAATAGAACTCTGAAAGCAATTAAAACAAATGGTGTCACTGGAACCATGTTGGTTTGGGGTTTTTTTTTTATGATTATTTGGACAGGTCTTGAACCTGAGTCTGTGCTAAATGGATAAATAACACCGCAGTGCTACTCCTCAAAGCTTTGGCTCTTAGCCTGAAAAAAGCAGGACATGAGGGCTCTCCCCAGTGCAAAATCTTTTGGTAACAGACTTAACAACAGGAAGACACAGGTACAAGAGCAGGCATCTCCAAATACTCATAAACATGTTACCTGAGTGGTATGCATTAGCAATAAACATAGCAAGGCAGATATCCAGCCAAGAATTTACTCCAGCCGGGAATATGACTTTCAAAATACCAACTGGCATCCAGGGGAAAGCTGCCACGTGGACCAATTGGACATGTACAGTGAAATCTCCAGGAGATGGAAATCCCATAAAAATATCAATTCTGGAGGGTGGTATTAAAATCCCCCGTACAATCAGTATGGCTCTGGTGACAGAAGAGAGGAGACCTGGACTCTGGATAAAATGGCACTGGACATCTTATCGGTGATGGAAAGCAAAGTTTTCAAATTTCTCCTAATTTCCCCTAAGCTTATGCACAGCTCAGACTTGTGGTGAGAGCGGCCAGACAGGGTATTAGTTATTCAACTGAACCACAAAACATACACTCAGTTGAATCTCCTTTTCCTGTCAACATAGGTAATACTGACTAAACTAGTGCCTTGTGCTTTGAAGGTTTAGCTTAGCATCCTCTGTTTTTACAGAAGGATCATTTCCGTGCTGTTTCTGTTGGCAGCGCTGACTGTAGAGGAAGATGTAGTAACAACCCAACCAAAACAAAACACCAACAGCAAAGCTATCACACCACATTACTGTAGAGAGTTGGATTTCATCTGTAAAATGTAATTGCATCAGTAACCAAGAGAACAGCCAAGTGCTCCTGCAAAACCTGACATGTCTGATGTCAATGCAACACATCTACCTTCCAACTTGCATCATGAGGACTTGCCTACATCTAAGCAAATACTAGCAACTCCAGCATATTTATGGTGCCTTTGACAATCAAGCCTGGGCAATTAAAGAACTTTATCATTTAATTTGGTTCCAAGCTTGTAAATATTCAAGTTCTTTTTGTATTTTTGTTCCCAATATGCAACAGAATGTTATGCAAATGATAGTGGTGTTTTCATAACTACAGATTTTTAAATGTCTTATAGTTCAACTTTTTGGTAGTCACTACATTCATGTGCTCCCCCATGATTTATTTTTTGATATTTATTTTTCTTATTTTTCCTTTTTCAGATCTTACTATTAACAAACGGAAAAGAAAGAACAAAAGGAAAGATCACAATAAATAGTAGCATCTGGGAAGCATTTTCAGTCTGTACTAATGTTCACCGCTTGATCTAGCAGGAACACTCTAACAAACATACAGATTATCACCTCCTATCAGAAAATAACATTTTTAGCTAAACCTCAACAGTGAAAAAGCAGGAACAAAAAACACAGCAAGAGCAGCATGGTTTTTATTTCAAGCTCCCTGCCCAGCAGTACACTCATATTCATATTTGTGAAGATAACAAAACATACCGTAGCAGTCAGCTAGTCACTAATCCTGCCCTAAAAGCCTCCACTTGAAATCTCAAGCATTCCAGTTATTACTGTAGTCCACAAAATCCTGAGAAATATTCACCTGGATACCACAACATTTCAAAACTTCAGCCCACCTCCAACAGGGAAGACAGGCCAGCTTTCCAAAGGATTAGGCCCTCAGGGCTGATTTAAGCTTGTTTGCCAAAACTTTCGCATATCCAGTCCAGCAGAGCAATAAAACTAAAGATTTTTTTTCTCAGGAAGGGTTGTCTGTCTGTCTGTCTTTATATAAACAAGACTAACACAGTTCTAGGAAACTCTCAAGCTCAATATATTAGTAACTCAAAGGGATTTTTTAGTTTCATGGTAAAACAATACTATCACAGGCAATATTCGTGCACATGAATGAGGATGATCACAGCACTGCTTTAATAACCAGTTTTGTTATTTTGCAAACAACAATATGTTTGCTCCATCTCCCAGTTTTCCTGCTCTAGACAGACAAAATTAAACCAACTATCTGAAAACAAGCCAGGCCAAGACACCTGACCAAAACCATCAAAACTAAGAATTGCTCTAGCCACTAAAGATCGCAATAAATAAATCATTGCTTCATAAAGTAATATTCCCTTTATGAACTAAGATTTGAGTCTCTCTCTATAAGCAAGATTTTTTCCATCTGGAATGAATTGAATTCCATCTCTGTATTTTTATCTACTGTCTGTATATAGAAAAAAAGATACAGAATTATAGAGAAATCGAAGATTGAATGGAAACCTCAAGAGGTCTCAAGTCCTACCTCCGACTCAAAGCAGAGTTAAATTCAAAGTCAGATGAAGTTGCCCAGGGTACTGTCCAGTTGAGATCTGAAAGTCTCCAAGGACACAGATTCTACAGCCTCTCTGGGCCACTGCTCCAGTGCTCAGTCACTCTCACTGTGAACGAGTTTTGTCCTTATTTCCTTATAATTTGTAGATATGAGCAACTAGAAGAATAATTTTCATAACTGATACAAGCAAACACATTTACTTTAAGAGAACTGGCTTCCAAACTGCATCTACAGGTTTTACAAATGCTGAAGAACACTGTAAATAGAATCCATGTTACACACTTGGGTACTGGGGACATGGTTTAGTGGTGGATTTGGCAGGGCTAGGTTAACAGTTGGACTCGATGATCTTAAAGGTCTTTTCCAACCTAAACAATTCTATGATTCTATCTGTGGTCCCCCTTCTGCACACGTAGTTAACATCTCTGGAGTTCCAGTTGAGAAAAAGTCCAGCTTACAGAAACTGAGCACATTTTATAATTAAATCTACTCAGAATTCTTTGCTGTAATAGTATTTCCAGAGGAACGCTTTCCAAACATAAGGAGTGCATTAAAAGCTATACGTACCTATAGTACCTTAACTGCAAGGAACTCCCCAGGAGCAATGTGTTTGGGTTTGCAGACCATCTGCAAGTCATTTTAGTTAAGTACCCATCCGTTTCACATGTGATATTAATATTCACATCTAATTAAAACACATTGAAAATTTATTAATAAGATATAATTGTTTATACAAAAAACAAGCATTACAAGTCACCACTGCTCAACAGAAGCTAACTGGAGTTTAAAATGGAAATAGTCTGACCTTACTATTAAAATGCACCAAAATTGTAATTTAAAATCATCTGGAGTCTTACCTACTACATATAATTCAGCGTATCTATGATGACATTCCCTATTTTGATGACAACAGTACAATGCGTTATAGAAGAAATTTCCTCTAGGTTTTGTTGCTTTCAAGTTGAAAAGAGTAACTTTGCTTACGCGATCATTCACAAGCGTATACTGACTTTCTGGGATTTCTTCTGCTAAATTCAGCCACCAGACAATCTTCTTGGATGCTACAATCTTGGTTTTGTTTTTATAGATGCAATGAAAGGAAACGTTAGAACCGACACTGGTCAGTATCTTAGGAGGGAAGTACAGGACTCCAGCTACACAGAAGGGGAAAAAAGGGAAAAAAATCCATTGAGATTAGAATCTGAACAAAAAAAAAATATAAAAGCATATGTCAATAAAATATTATTATAATCCAGTTGTATTTCTAAGTTTCCTACTTCTTAATTACTATTAATGACTATAGGGAAGAGGGTCAGAAACAAGTCCTTGACTCTCTCCTCCCCTTAACTGATGTTTGTAAATTCTGACAAAAATAATCTTTCATAAACCCAGGCAAACAGGAATTAAATGAGCAGAAAATCACTGGAGGGTACAGCAAAAGCAATACACACAGCAGCACAGAGGAAACAGGGAATCATATGGGCTCCTGTAAATTAAATCTTGGGAAACTAGATTAACACTGCTGCTTTCTACTCAGCCCACTTTTTTAAAGGCATCAGGTCAGCTTATTAAAAACTGCAACAAGTACTCACAACCTAGAAAGGCTTAGCTTCTGTAACTCGTCTCTCAATGACATACACCACAAATTTTAAATTGTCAAATCACCCTCTGGTAAAAGCAAGAGAAGATCCAAACAAGAGAAGAATGATGTTTGGGTTTGGCAAAAAAAAAACAACAAAACAAACCAAACAAAACAAAACCCCCCAAAAAACTAACTCTTTGAAACCTGCAAGGATGCTGATATTATACGCTAGCTGAAGCATTACCGTAATACAGGAACCTGTCTTTTGAAAGCATTGCTATTCAGAACTGGAGGAGGGGAGGTTGGAAAAAATTAATTAAAAAAAAAAATTAAAAAAACAAAATCAAGCTTTCCAGTAGTTACTAATCCTGCTCCTATTGAAGTCAGCAGGAGCTTATCATCTCCAAAACTTGTTCACAATCTCAGCAGCGTAGTTAATTCCAAACGGTAGTGGTGATACAGTAAGTAATCTACCTAGGCATAAAGACACTGAATTTGCAGAGCACATAAACATGCATAAGCTCAGCCTCAATCAGTGAGGTACTTCGGGAAGCTACAGGTGTTATACACCTGCTGAAAGGGAACAGTTTGCCAAAGATCAACCCAAAGCCAATGTGAAAATCCTTAAAAGGTCAGGTTTGCTTTCCATAGTTGAAGAACCACATCAGATATTTTAGGATTTTTCCAAAATACAGGCCTTCTCCGATAGTACAGCAGACTTACAATACCCTCATCGTCAAAGAGTTTCACGTTAAATATAAATCAGAACATGAAACTGGTGAGCTGTACAAAAATATAACTGCCTGATTTCAGCATTTACTCTTCCTGCACCAGCTGCCTGGCTGCTCCCAGCTGTGCTGCACACTCCACTGCTCTTCTGTTGCTCATCCTACACTGGCCATCGGCAGAAGAGGCCCACTGGAGCTTTCTGCAGTGAAGAAATCAATCCCTCTATGCTGCCATCAGGTTTGTCACAATAGAATTATTTTGCTGAGGAGATGTATGTTTAATACAATTGCCTATCCCATAACAGGATTAATAAAAAATAATCTAACAGTATCTACTGCACCTCTTTTACACCCAGATTTCTCAATATGCTCATAAACCCTTTCTGAAAATATCAGTACATGCATATGTGAGAGACAGAACCTGTGTATTTACCCCCCAAAAAATATCAAAGCTATATAATTCTCTCTATATATATATGCACACACGCTTTTTTTTTTTTTAATTTTTATATAAAGAGATATATATAGGCCACTAGTCATATAATCAGGCATCTTGTGTTTCATGATTGATTGTCATGAGAGTCCGTGTATTTTCAGCTTTCTTGGAAGAAAGCTCCTTCTGCTAAGTTCAGTTGTTTCCTTGGTACTTGATTTAAGCACATTTGGCATGCAGTAAGCAGGTATACAGGTAAGCGCCTAGGTAAAGCACTACTATTGTCACATAATAGTTCAGAGGACACCTGTGACAACACAGACCAAAACTTTTCCAGTTCATCATAAGCAGAGCATGGAAAAATACAATGCAAAAAATCCTGAAGTCTTTAGGCTGACCCAAACCAGCTCGATCTGCAAAGCGAATCAGCAATCCTGGTAACTGAGGATTTGCCAAACAAAATTTCTTTCCTTTCCTATATACTCTGACCATGAATAAAGAGCCATTATGATCTATCACTTTATCAGGAGCTATGTTAATATAAGGGACCTCATTAAATCATAAGAGCCCTTTACTTGGTCCAGGAGAGCTCTTACTGTGTGTGACATGTCAGGAACTCACCCGATGTGGTAGTAAATTGATTACAGTATATAAGATTATATGCTTAACACTGAAGCCACACGCACTGAAAATGACTGACTGGAGCTATTATGCAGTTTATGAATGGGGCTCAGCATTACAAACCAAGATGGGTTATGCTAAATCTACAAATCCAAAACTGTGCTCTGCGCTTTTAGTTCAGTTACCGAGCCTCATACTAAACTAAAAGTGACAGAAAGCATTAGGAGAAGAATTTTGTATTGAGTAGAAGTTAAATGCTGCCAATTGTCTTTTGAAATGGAAAAACTCTTAGGAAAAAAGCTTTTCTGTGTCTGAACTTGGTGAGCAAGCAACAGGGCCAGACCAGGAGCTGTCATGGAGCTGACTGTGCAGCCTGCATGCATTAGTCCAGAACTCTTTCAATGCAAGGTCTGCACAAATGAAAGAGCAGAATCTCAGGCAAAGCCATGGAGAAAGAGAAGCAGAAGGGGAAAGAACTTCCACAGGATTTTTCAGCCCAACCTGTGCATACTGTACCTCCCTGGATAACACATGCTCTCAAATACTCATTCCACAAAACAAATCAAAGCGGGAAATCTGTTTTATTCCAAAAGACTACTTACTGCACGTAAGCGACTGCATGTGACCTACCTCCCAAGCTGAGATTATATGGTGTGCTCCAGTCACTCCAGAACCCTGGACCATGACGATTCCTGCACCGCACTTGAACCAAGTAAGAAGAATCAAGTAGTGTGTTGTCTATGGCCAGTGAGGCTTCTAGAGCAACTTGAACCATCTGTTGGATTATCAGAAGCCATTATTGGTGTAGAATGAAACAGGAAAAAGAAAGAGACAGAGGGAACCAAAACAAATAGTCTAGAAACTAGTTTTGAGGTAGCAAGTTGGGTAAAAAAAATAAAAGCTTTGTTCTTTAAATTTACTGTAAATTTGAATATGGTATGGTTGCATGCCTCTATGGAAAATATGTTATTTCATTACACACTGCTAATTAACAGCTGCTTTTTATTGCAGAGCCAGAAGAAGCATAAAAGGTATAAATATCAAACATATACGCATGTATCATGGAATTCGGGGTTTGGTGAAAGTAGAGAGCTTGGCTTTAGACTTCACAGAATCTGGCATTTCATCCAAAAAGAGAGACAGGAGTTTGTTTGTAAGACCCAACAGGAGATGGGTCTTTCATCATTGTGTAGCAGCTCTCCCAGCGTAACAGATGTCAAGTCCAGCTTGCCAGTTTTACCACACTCTGTTGACACTTACTGGGGTCTACTGGACAGACCAGCTCAGGGGAAACCAGTGCGCCATGCCCAGCTCCACCAGACCAGCCATGTTGCTCAATCCACCTGAGCAGCAGCCCAAGGACAAGAAGGGTGGTAAGAAATCCTGGGCTCTGGAAGAGACGCACCGACCTACACTGCTCCATCGTAACACAAAGCGAGCAGAGCTGACTCACCTGCCAACCATTTGGACTTGAATTTGCGGAGATCTTCACTTCATACTGAAGTGGGTATGGCATCAGCACAGGGTCGGACCAGCAGATTTTCACTTGACCTTTCTCTGTCATTTCCAGATGCAGGTTCAAAGGAGGTTCAGGCTTTACTGTGGACAAATGAATTGACAAGTTTACCACTAACCTTATTGCCTGTGACTGCTGGCGGTAACGGCTGTTTACTGATTCAGAAGTCTCTTTCACACCTTTTCTTTAAACTCAGTTTTCAAGAGCTGCTCTACAGCTACTGTATGAGAAAGTAACGTTGTGTAACATCACTGGAAAAGTGCACCCTGGCACTGTTACAGAGTTCATTATCAGGACATGCTGTTTGACCTAACGTTGGCCTTAAAACTAGATTAATTTCTTGCCTTGGGCCATGATTCTTCCTAGTAATCACGCATTAACTTACCTGTTTTGCTGAAAAGAGGACCGAGAGGGATGGGAGTGCTGAGCAAAGCAATTTGCTCAGCTCCTTAAGAGACAGGAGATAATGTCCTCATATTGTACACAAATAATTTCTAAATATTCCCACCCCTTCCACAGTGATTATGGCTATGAAAGAGTCTCCAGGAGAGCTACACTGGGGCAAAGTAAAAAATGGAGGTTTTCAGAAATTTCCCACAAGGGTGAAGGGAACTCTCTGGAGAGGGAAATGGATGGGCAATTTAGAATGATGACTAGGATTACATTCACTTTTCCTTGGACAAAGGTAAGGAACCTAGATCCTACTTTTACCTGTTACTGAGACCTTTTCAAATCACTGCGTAAGTACAGTGTCTTTTGGTTGGCCTTGTGCTCATTCACAGCTCTGAGTTTCTCCCATGCAAGAGTAATAGCCCGTTAAAAACCACCACAGCATAAACAGCATGTGCAAAAGCTGAAGAGAAGGCATTTCCAAGGGTCTTAGGCAGTGGGCACATGTCACTTCGAGTTCCAACTGCACTGGGTGTCCCCAGCCTGGCCCTACCCTCTCATATACAACCCTTACTTCCATTCAGGGCTTTGTGCTGTCTACACGATGTTTTTGCTGACCTGGAAAACATGAGTGCAGGAGGCTGGGGAAGGCTCACAGAAATAGTTCTAATGGGAGAATGAAAACGATGCTAACCTCCACATAGGTGAAGGTGGCCTGGTAGCTGTAACCACACTGGCAGAGTTCGGAAGAAGATGCAGGTCCACAGCCCTTAGCTACTGCCATGGAGAACCAGAAGAATTGCCTCCTATCATATGACCCATGTGAGCAGACAACACATCAGTCTTACCTGGAACCTCCTACAGCTCCTGGGGGGTCCACTCAAGTAAGAGTCTGCTTCTATCAATACCAGACAAAAGGGCCTTTCGTTGATCTCTCAGCTCTTCAAGGTGTCTCATTTAAATGCTATCGCTGCTATCTCACTCAGTTTACCAAATGCCTGTTATTATTTTTAGTATAAATTCACTACACTAAGTCAGATCTTATTTTATTATTACTCACATACCATCTCAAAGCAATTAACTTAATGAAGACCAGCAGGAAGTGATCTGGGAGGACACATAGCTTTTAAAACAAAAGTCAGTAATTTCTACACCACACTTTTGTGGATCTTACAATACAGATAATGATGTCTGTTCTATCGATGCCACCTGTTCTACTAATATCGTCTATAAGCAAGCACAACTCTACATTTCACGGGTATTCCTAGTTTTACTTTCAAAAAAATTTTTAACTGAGCTAAATCTTGGCAGAACATATACTAATATTATGCAATTTTAGAATATACTTCACTAACCAGAACAAACTAATTATGTCATTTTAAATACTGGCAGACGCAACTCTGAATTTTTAATTTTTTTCCTGTAGCAAAATTTAAAAGCAGCATGATGAAAACTGCAACCTCTCATCTTCAAAACTATCCCACTCAGAGACTTCTAACTTATTCTGTCTGCAAAGCACATCGGTTAGGAAGAAGTTTATAAAACTTGTACTTTTTTTCCCCCACAGCTGACACAGTCCCTGCCTTTTTGACACTTGCCAAGATCTGCAATAACTGCATATTGGATAGCAACATATATCAAACTCATGTCAGTATAATTTTAACTTGATTAAATACAGAGGAATGTTTTCCAACTTGGAAAATGCTGGTATTGTGTGTGTAAGGAGGAAAGCATTAGGACAACAGAGCTGCTTGAGAAAAGAGATGGTTTTATTTGCTAAGCAACTTTAGGAACAGCTTTTTTCCCCCACCTCACTTTCTCATTCAAGTCCTCAGCAACATAGCTGATATATGTTATATAATAAGCTCCACCACTGCCCCAGACTCAGGCACAGAGAGGTCCTGATTAGAAATAAAAGCTCAAGCACGTTGATGGCCTGGCCTTTGCACAGTATGGCTTTGTACTAGAGCCCAGACAGGCATTAGGCAGCTAAGAAACCTGTACAGTACTACCCTGAGCAAGGGGGACAGCACCAGGAAACCTTTTCCTACTCTGTCTGTGCCCTCCTCCTCCAGAAGAGACATCCTGCTGCTGCTCTCCACTAAAAAAGGTTTAAAATAAGGTCATTCTTACCTATGTCCATGGGCTTGACTGACATCAAAGGTGACCACAGAGGTGTTACACCAATCATCGCCTTCAGCCACATGATGTAAGTGTAGTTGAGTCTCAGAGAAGGCACGCAGCACTCACACTTGTCATACTCGCTGCAGTCACACTCAGCAACCGCAACAGTCCCCTTCAGAGAGCTCGTAGTTACATTGCCCAGTGACAGCTCTGATCTACAAAGGAAAAAACAAACCATAAAACCAAACAAACTAGTATTTCTTTCTGCACTCTACCTCAATAGAGGAGGTTTGTCCATCTGGATACCATTTACTTACAAAAAAAAATTAATGAAAAAAGTAAAAGATGCAGTAATTGTAACCAATTACTTTTACTTTGCTGCTTCTCCCTTTTTAAACAGTTTCCAACTAAAGTAGTTAAGATGATTTCACGAAAGTATTCCTAAGGTTTGACTTTAAAACAACTATGTTACAATACCAGATGATACCTGTAGTTTAGTCAGACTAGTTTCTGATTCCTGCT
>NW_009602235.1:34532-45801 GCF_000690535.1 Cariama cristata
TTAGGCACACAAAGATAGTTTACCTTACAGTGGACTAATTGGCAGCTCTCTGCCATCCCCATGGAGATTATGTTTTAGTTCCTCTTCACAAGGCACTGAAATAAAATCTAAACAATTTAACATTCCCTCCAGCTTCTGCCACAATTAAGCACTACAAGTAATACAATAATCAAACCCAATTATTCAAGTGAAAAACAAATTTTGGAATAACAAGAGGCTAAAGAACTCCACCATTCAGAACACATTTAGTACTCATTTACAAGAACTTGCAGTATTTAGAAAAAAAAAAAGAAGAAAAAAATAGACACCCGTGTCCTCCAAAAGTCTTAACATTGTGCAGTTAATTCCAAGATACAGTTTTAATTATTTTTATGCACAGCAAGTTTGTCTATTAGATAGTCTGATGTTTCCTAGGAAAGTAAATTATTTACTCACATGTACTATTGTCTTGGACAGGTTCACGGCAAGTATTTAGTAAGTAACTTAGTGTATTTTGCTTTTATTGCTTCTCAGAGTAAAGCTTTTGGGACTATTTTTGACTGAACGTTCAGATTTAGTTTCAAGGGGTGGGTTGCCTTTTTTTTTCCCCCTCTTTCTATTAACACTCCTTCCTTGAGAGTTTAACATACACAGGTTTTGATTACATAATCCACTTCAAAAAGTGTATGGTCTAAGATAAACTTTTGAAGTTTTAAACAACTAATAGCTGCATGGGCATAATATATGTTTCATAAACAGTTTAATCACATTTTCTGATAATATAATTTCAATACATTTTAAACGAAATAAATGACAAAGTAGCATATACTGATACAAGTAGTAATGTATTCTGTCTCTTGATGCTACCAAATGAAATACAGGCCATCACATTTAGTTTGTATCTCCCAAACATACACAACTTTCCTTGGGTCAACTTCAAGCAGCAGCACGAAGAAGACCCATACTATTTCCCGTGTGCACATTAGTGCACAGATGCATTTCAAGTATGTTTTACAGGCATTTTTAGAGCAACCCTCCTGTGTATCACTACTCTTCTATACGTGTTTTCAATCTCCACTGACTTTAGTCAAATCATTCTCTATTTATGAAGTAAATACCGCACAAGTGGGCATGAAGCTGCTTCTGTTCTAAGTGCAGCCAGCAGCTCCCAAAGTATTCTTCATTCTCATTACTATCCCACGGATACTCTCTAGGCTCTTTCAAAGACAGATAAACGTTCATGGTGTACCACAGGTATTCAGTGACACAGGCCTCCTTAAGGTAGTGAATTTAATAGCGTGAATACTTTGTGGCCAAACTTCTCACAGCAGCACAGCCAAGACAAATCCTGACAGCTAAACCATCCTGGATACTTTCCTGCTTTTGACTTTCCACCCTTACAAAAAAAAAAAAGCTCATGTTTTGAATTGTTCTAAAGTAATTTTGGAATTATTTCTCTATAGTGAGGGCTTTGTTTTACTAATGCAGAGAAAGAAATTGAAGTTAATAGAGTAAGAATCTTTCTGTGAAAGTTTTAAATAGTTTTATAGTTAGTAAGACACACCATAACACTAGAATTTGGGGGGGGGCGGGAGCAGAGAACTCTACATTGGAGGAGAAGAAAGGACAAGATTTTCTGCTTTTTGTATTTTTAATCAATTTGGTATCTAGTACGTCTAATTGACTGCAGAGCACAGGGGAAATGGGCATCATTCACTGATCCCGTTACCATAATCTGCCCTACTTAAAAAAGGCCAAAAACTGAGGAGAGGTTGGACATGAACAAAGGGCTGATGGATTCTGAGGAAGAGTACGTGCAAATCACGCTGACCGGGACTGTAAGGGAACCCACAATGTACACACACAGATCTCCTCAAATCGGGGCCCCACTCCCCTCATAGTTCACCAATCAACACACACACCTTATGCATCCACCTTGTTTTTTGGATCCTCTTTGAGGCTGGTAACACAAGGATTTCAATAACATCAAGCTCTCATAGCACCTGTACTCTGCAGTAATGACCCCATAAACTACGCAGGTTCATAGGAACATGTAGTTTATATTTCTTAGTGTCACAGTCAGTCAATACCGACATTCCCAAAATAATTTTTACCGGGACTCATAGACTTCAGGACACGAGAATTATGGAACCTTATGCTGATGGTGTCTGGCAGACATACAGTTTTTAAATTACTCGGAATATTTGTTTTTATAGTTGTGGCTCCACTTCTTTCTCCCGCATTTCCTTTCAAAGACTTTGCAGAATTTTCTTTTAAGTTTCCCTGCCTTCTATTGTTGCTGACAGATTTTATTAGTCTCAAAAAACCCACAACCAATCCATAAGAATGTAGTCTTTTCATCAAACTGTGTCTTTAATCTGATCTATCTGGAAAGCAGTGACCACCCCCCGCCATCTGTCTCCTAATCATTCCTAATAATTATTTCAATTTTTAACCATCCAACTGAGCTTATTTGCACCCAGAAGACCACCTGTGTACAGGGGCAAAAAAAAAAAATGCTAGAGAGCTCCTCCCCATGTTGTGTTGTGCCAGTACGGTGTTTCAAAGGCCACTTATTTGGGAGTAAACAGGCATGGGCTGGTATTTCTCCCTGCTCCCACCACACAAACCTTTTCATTTGCTTATTGCATAAAATGCTGTGTATAGGAATGCAAGTGTAACCGGAGGAAAACCCTGTGGCTCCGTGCCAGGTAGGTCTTCTACCCCTTGTGACAGAGAATTACCAGTATCTCACTTCGCTGCTGTAGACTTCTCTTCCAGCTGACTACCTCGGCAGGCAAGCAAGGGGAAGGACCAAGCTATGCTATCAGATGCCAGGTCCGCTCTTGAAGGAAGACACCCAAACACTGAGAAACAGGGTAACGAGCTTCATCTTTCCACGAACTGGCAAGACCTAGGGACTCTCTCACAAAATTGAGTTTGGGATAAGAGAATAGATCAATGGAAGACTTGATCATGAGGGGACCCCGCATCAACTTATTCCAAATTGCCAAGCCTGGGCTAAACGTGTGAGACCCAATTACTAGCAAAACAACAGAAAGCCCAAGTATTTTGGAGAACTGCGGCAGCCTGGGACTGCACGGGCAGACTGTTGCCTTCAGTTTGGCTGCAGATGGATCCAGTCACAGAATAACCATTGCTCCTAAGTTGTAGATACTGACTTTAGAAGAGCTTATGCTTACAAAGCCCTCGCAAGTTCAGGAGAAGTCAGTGCCTTCATTCAGTAGAATGAGAGGAGAAATTTCGGATAACTTAAAACAAAGCAATGGGCTATTAAAAACTGGAGTTTTCCATGAGACGTGCAGCACACTGAGCGAAGCTGTAAATCCTGGTTCAAGAAACACTTTACATCATGCAACTGTGATCAGATCTAAGCCAGATCCAAATGGTGGTGGTGGGAAGGAAAGACAGAGGGCTTATAAAATATATGAGTATATACTATGTCCCCATTCAGTTTTATAGTGCTGGCTGCTGGAACCGGAGAGCTTTGTCTTGGTACAGAGAGGTAAGCAAAAACAAGATGGGTACTAAGTGTATGAACTTCTGTGAACGAACTACTGGAGCCCAACTCTGAGATTGAACAGAAAACTAGTGAGCCGGACTTAAGTTTTAATGGCTGGCTGAGAAGGGAGGGACAATGCTCAAAGGCAATGTGACTTTAAGCTGGAAACATGGGACTAAAGCGTAAGACACTGCAGCAGAGGGAAAAAAAGAAATACCGCATGCCCTGTACCACAGAAGTAATTAACATTGCGACAAGGGCATGTGGCCAAGGCCTGCTTTTCTCTTCCACCCCAAACACTGCACTTTTAATTTGTGCACAGATAGTTCTTTTAGTCAACACCTTAAGTTAACACCTCCTAAATGGTTTTGTATTTTGGTGCACAATTCAACCCTACTTCAGGAGGTGGTGTTACTTATGCTAAATTAATCTGCTCCCCCGTGGTGAACTTTTAGACTTTAAATTAGACACTGCAGAAAGTCTTTACTGAATTTCAATCAGTTTCTTGCAACTGGAACACCTAACCGAAAACAACAGGTTTAAACTGTTTTAGGAAGAAATATATGAACTTCTGCAATTCCTCTAATTTCAGGAAAAGAACAACATCGCATTTAGGCAGGTATGTCGAGGTATATCAGGAAGGAGGTCACCATTGTAACTCTTCTTTCAACATTTCTATACACTTATACTATGTTTGTGCAAGCGCTACCTTTATTAGGAATCAAGGGAGCAAATCTGTCTGAGGTTCTAAGGATTTTCAGTAATTATATCTCAGTGTATGTGATATATAGTAGCTCCAGGACAGTACTTATTTGAACAAGCTGCCCCACTGAACTGCAGAACATCTGATGGCTGCCTAGCTCACGAGAGGGTTATGTCTCTAATGAAAGGCTAATGTTCTCCAGCTGAAGAAGGCTCAACGTATAACTGATGCACTCAACTAAGCCAGCAGTCTTGAGGCAAATTGCATGATTTATCCTTAAAAACATGGGAGCCTAGGCCCAGAACTAAAGGAGAGCCTCACAGGTACTTCAAATAGGTCAGAAATATGAGTACACCCTATACATCACCATCTGCTGAAAGGGCAAATTATAATCAGTGCTCAAAATTAAACTGGGAGCATTCATCTGTGTCACTACAAAAGGATCCCTAAGGCTAAGTGATTTTAGTTAATGTAATTAACCATCAGGGTTTACAGCATTCCTACAATACATACAACTGGAAAGATCATTCACTTTTGGTAGACAATTAACCTAATTTGTCTAATTAAGTTTCAGAATAATCTTTCTCCTCCCAAAGACATGCTGCTAGGGAAGGCAGAAGCCATATCATTACCCTTACTTGAGCCTCTTACAGAATACTGTCATAGCACTGTTTTGGACAGAACAAAACGTTTTCTATTCAAAGTAACTTGGCATCATTCACAAGCAGGCAAACTGTGGATGTGTAAAATAAGAGGATATTTCTTTAATGCTGAAAAAAAAATAAAAGGTGTTGAGGACCCAAGCTGCTTTGTTGTAGATTCTTCCAGGTCATTATTTTGGTAGATTGCCTAGCCTATATGTGAGAATTCTGGCTCGATCTCCAGACTCCCAGAGAGAAACACACGCCAGGAATGCATATTTTTAAACTGGGAATGTTTTCAAGGTATTTTGGCTCAGGTGAATAAAATGTTAAGGTATCAGCAAGCCAACAGGGAAAGCTGTCACCTTACCAAAATCTGAAATGCTTTGCTAGCTGTTCCACCAGAACGTAGGCACCCTAAGAGAAAAATATTAGTATGAAATCTGGGGAGTGAAACAAGTTTTCCAATGTCAGGGATTGCACTGCATCTTGCTTTTGCAGCAAAAAGTAATCAAATACAGAAATGGCACGAGGACTCTAGTGAGTCTATAGGGCCTGCTCTCATAAATTGCATGACACTTACTGAATTCCCTTCATAACACAAAGAACTTGTTCATCCCAGCTGGGAGTCGAATCTGTTGTTCCACGGATGTTAGGCATACCAAAAAAAAAAAAAAAATCAATATAGAGATTACTACACTAGGATTACTGGCAAAGATTTTTCTGTTGCAGTTGAGACTGGACGGAACAGAGGCAAAGTCAGACCTACTTCTCCCACAAACACACATGTAATGGTATTTCAGAAATCAAAGTAATGAGGAACACTGGAAACAGGAACCCACCCAAATCTGATTTCAGCTTTAAAGTATCATGTCAACTAAACAACCATATTTATTACTAGTTAAAACCCTTGCTTTCTGTCCTGACTACAGGGACCATTTGTGGCAAGTGGTACCTGGCTTTTTAAGCAGAAGTCATCACCTGCAAATTCAGCTAATTTAACTATTCATGTTTAGCCTGTTTCCTAAGGAAATTAAGTCTGTGTTCACGCCATTCCTTCCCACCTATCGGTAATTCAGAAAAAAACGGCATAGTTTCATAATTGGAATGAAATAGATCTTTTTATGTGGGTGTCTCTCAGAGGCATCAATGTGATTAGAGTAGCATTTGGCATTGTATTAAACGTTAAGTAACATAATTACTTCGAGAGAGATCATCATAGTCAAAAGCACAAAAAAGGTAGAATCAAGATTGCAGCTTTAAAATTAAACAATTGTAACAGCAAAGATATTTTAGCAACTCAACACTGATTGTATTAAAGCATTTTAAGAAACATGGAAAGGACAGAGGTTTCTCAAAGACAGAAACATAAACATTCCACATTGTCCAAGATTACTTTCAGATGAGACAAAGGTACACAACATATCAGCTTCTTGCAAAGGTAATGCTACCACTGTGCTGCAAGCTTGAGAGGCCAATGTTGACGTTTTAGAAAATGCTTTCAGATTTCTAATGCTAATAGTGACAAAATTAAGAGTCTGTACTTACACAGCATATAAAAGATTAACCTTCAAGTCAGCTCTGAAGTACAACTTCACAAACCGCAGGCTACAAACTAACAGGTCCAGCTTGCCTTTAATCCAACATTCAATGTTCCAATTTGAATCTGAACAAAAGAAAGGGATTAAACATTTCTGAACTATATTAAAAAAAATAAAACCAAACACAAACAAATGCAAAAAAAAACCCCAACTGAAGAGCCAGGATAAAATTCTCTCACAAAGAGAAGACAAGTCACAGATGTTCTTTAAGGTGAGGCTGGACCATAAATATGCAGATGTTTATGAATAATCCTTGCTAAATTGGGCACCAGTATATGCCCTTAAACACTTAAAAAGCTAACAACCTATGTGATACTGCTGCATTCTGTTATTAGAGAAGGAATATATTTTACCTGGCTTTACGGACAAGGCCACAAGGGGAAGAAAGAAATGAAGCTGCTGCTGCTGGCCAAAGGTTTTGCTCCTGTTAACTGGCAGTACAGCATCTATGTGCCTGTACTGTGTAAACTTTGTGCACTCCTATGCAGCTGTACTGCACACACAACAGCAACAAATTTAGTGTGGCGTCTTTAACAGAGATTTATTTGTTCCATGGGGCGGTTCTTGTAAAATGACATTCTACTCCACTGAGGTCAATGAGATTCCTGCCACTGATAGCAGTATGCCAACAGGCCAGTAACGCTGCTCAGAGACTGGTTTACAGGAGGAGGAAAACAGCCTAGGAAAAAATACTTCAATCTAATCCATGTACAGACATTTACTAAGGCATCACAATCCAGGCAGAAAAGATGGCACTTGCTCTCCATCTCACTCACCTCCTGAAGGACTTTAAAGCCCATACCCACAAAAATATTCAAAATATTTCTCATAGTGTCTGAACACCTTTGAAGATCTGGGCTGACATCCTCATATGCAGTGCTACATATTTTATTCAGAATTCCTCTACAAAGACAGCCAACTTTTTTTTTCCCCTTTGAAACTGTGCTATCCAATTCCCTTCATCTTCCACTTCAGACTTCTGTGAGGAAGGATTTTTACCACCCTATGTTGTCTGCTCTGGATAAAAATGAATACCCATTAACACAACCCACCCCACCCCCTCCCAAACAACAAAAAACCCCAACCATTTTTTAAAGAAGAACTAACTTCTTATGGCCTTGAATGGAAAACCTACCTATTTCCTGAGAAGCAGAGATACTTATCTCTGAAGGAATAAACTTCCTTCCTTGCATGCTTGCTCTGTACAAAGAACAATCAATGTTGTTAACACTCCAAAGGCAACACAGAAAACTTTCTTCATTCATTTGCAAGGAAGGCTTGGTTTCGGATGCTCCATGCTCTCTTCTCAAACGAGACCAGCTCTGTACAACTTCAGCAGAGAAAGGATTCAAAAATGTCTCATTCAGCAGCATACAGGGTAATGTAAAGTTCCTGGGAGGAATCTCGTGGACCATACAACGGGCAGCTGTCATTTGAAGAAACTCTGCAAATATAAAGGCAAAGATATTGGAAATAAAAGAAAAAGTCTGTGTTACTTGGCAATGAAAAGGGAGTGGCTGATGTTATACAGAAACACATTCATTACATAAAAATCAGGCTATTTCCAGGGGCTAGCCTCCTCTGAGTTGCAAAATTACTAAAAACATCCCCTCTGAACTGGTGTCACAACTGACAGATGCCAGCCGTCTCCCCCAAAGTCACTACACCCAAATTTTTGTTTTCTCAACCTCTTGAAATAGGTCAAGATCAAGACTGTAGGGGAAGTATCTCTTTGAGGTAAATTGGCTTATATTAATTCAAACTACAGTGAATCCTAAACCTAAATTCACACCCTATACAGGTATGAGTATCATCTCCCCCTGCAGCGCTGGGACACTTGCAATCCAGCTTTTAGAGCACGGCTCCATTACTGTAGAAAAAACCAATCCCATTGTAAATATAACACAGGCACATTGTAACTGTTAAATATCAAAGAATAGGATTACAAGAATATGTGACTGGATGTAACTACACAACCCCAGGGCATTATCTGGGAAATCAGACATAGGAGAATAATCTTTTCCATCAGACTCGGATTCTTCAAAATAAAACCGCTCTGACCGCATTTGTAGCTCTTGTTGGTAAGTCACAGCTTGAATTACAATGATTTTGAGAATGATGAGCATGTTAGTTTTGGAAATAGCTTACTGTAAAACACTGTATGAATTTCAAAGATTAAAGCCCCAGTTACAGAAAGGCATGTGGGTCATTTGTGCACTTTGCATTTAGCTTTTTGCTCAGTAAGGGCATAAATATTTTAAGCAGTTCATTAGATAGAAATTAATTGATGCTCTATGCCTTGCAATAGCCAAAGTAAGAAAAACAGAATTTCTCCAGCACTGTTTGGTTAACAGCACATAAGCACAAGCTAAATAATATAAAAACACAAAATGAAAGCTTTTAAAAAAGTAGATGCATGCTACCTTAACGCAGACACCGTGTTATTATGCCGTGTGTTAAAGCATTTCATTTTCTCTGTACACAGACTTTATCCTGCCAGACTCCTGAAGGGTTCTGCTCTTTCCTCCTCTCTCATTTAACAGAGCTGTGCCTCTGTAAATATCAGCTTTATTAGGCCTCCTGGCTGCATGCAGAGGATTCAGTTGACCAAACAGACTATTAGTCCATAATATGTGATTAAAAAAGGACAAACGGGTGAGTGACATAACTGCCTACGTAAGGCAGGACAGATAATCAACATACTGCCCAATTCAGAGCATCACTTGGGGGGTGGGAGGAGATTCCTGCCTGTCATCTCTTTTTCTAAAAAACGACTCCCCCCTCACTTATCACACCAGACAATCTCAAGGGATTAATTAAATCCTATAAAGTCAGAATGCGTGCAGCTACTTCCCATTTCTTCAGAAATGTAAAAAAAAAATAAAAGAACTATAATGCATTACAATACAAAAGGCTTCATACAGGACTGCCATAGCTCTTAAATGCCCATTAAATAAACCGCAGCATACATTAAGAATGTTTTCCAGCTACGGATTTACGTGTTTGTCCACAACACAGACACAGAGGAAGCTGTCACCTACAGTTCTAGCCCTGAAATAGCCGCATATTTGCATGTCTGGGTTAACAGGGCTACAAAGATGCCAGCCATAGCTATTTGTTTACTCTGAATCAGATAGATAGGGCTACTCAATAGATACACTTTCAGTCACTACAGGCCATCAGACAGTGACAGACAGTGACAAACGGCTCTGAAGCCTAATGAAGACTCCCTGAGGCAGCCAGGTTTTCCAATTAAAAGGTACACAGTATGTTTAGAGTACGTAAGGTATTTAAAAGAACATCAACAATGCAATTATTTGATACTGAGAGGATAAAGGTACGTATATAGAAAGACAAAGAAAGATGTGTATGTATACAGAAAAGATACAGAAATCTAATGATTTATTCATCTTTTGTGAAGATACAAGATGACATAAAAATTTTGAAACTCACTTCACTGGATTAGAGCATCTGCTTTCTCCCTATGCAACATCACCAGCAGTCTTTAAATAGTTCTTATTTTAATAAAAAAAAAGGCAAATACCAGCTGTCCCTGAACAGCATACACCAATATTGTCACAGACATTTCCCAATTAGAAAACCAGTTTATTATATCCAACATTTGCAGTTAATTGAGCACCCTTAAACAGCACTGTGCAGACGAAAGTAGGAATGTCAACTACCTAACAAAGCAGAGCTCAAACTCAAAGTGACACCCCAGCTACACTGAACTAAACAGAAACTTTGCACTTCTGATAGAACCGGGATTTTCCCTTCTGCTTTTGGACCTATTCGGGTAACAAAACAAATTGCCCATGAACTTCTATCTTACCAAATTTTGTCTGGGGCATTTATTTGAATGCATCTTGACTCACCACATACTTTCTACTGATGTTTCCTGATCTTAAAAGTCAGTTGCTCTGCTTTTTGGGATAAGACACACAGGCACAACCCTGAAAGTGTCAACATTTCAATTCCACACCATGATAACATCAAGTCCTTTGTATATTCTAGTTGCATGTTGTGATAAGATACTAATCCGGTAGCATGACTTGAAACACCACTGTAAAACAGAAATGGTGATTATTCTTCATTCTACATAATTTCCAACAGAATTATTCTTTTAGTAACTTACCCAATAGCACAAACACGGTCAGAATGATTTGCCAATACATCTTGTTTTGTAGAGCTGATCTGAAAAACATACAGAAAATTAACTGAGAGCTGGCAATTATCTGTTTATTATTCCATTAGGCTTTCATTTTGGTGCACTTCAGTTAATTTCATACTCACACCTTTGTAAGCAGAAAGGAAAAACAAAATCAGAATACCATTTGAGAAAAAGAAATATTGCTTAGAATATCAATTAAATATCAATTAAATATCAATACAGCTCTTCTTTCATCATTAAAGATATACAGTACTTCATTTCTCCAGGTTTTTGCCGATCATTGTTCACCTTCTGGGTTTGGTCATCTGAAAGGCACCACAAATCCAAACAACCAAAATGTCCAAGAGATACTCAATTTTTGACATGCAGCATACACAAAAGCACTCAGGCACCCACGTCAACAGCAAAGACGTCACTAAACTTTACAGTAACATTATACACTGTTCTTTCATTTCAGGTACTTTGTTCTTTTTTATTTTCACTCCTCAGTTACATAAATTCTGTTAAAACGCAAACAGAAGCATTTTTACACTTTAAAAAAAGCTCAGTAGAGGATATCAGAGTAAAACATACAACGTTTGGTTGCCGTTGTAGTTAACCAGAACTGAACAATTAGTAAAATTTACAGGTCAAGTCAGACAGAGAATGCCG
>NW_009602235.1:45832-50205 GCF_000690535.1 Cariama cristata
AAATACTTGTCCCTCCAAAGTATTCTCATTCCTTAAATATTTCTGAGAACCATTTCCTTGAGAACATCTATGTTGCCAAAAGAACCGGTGCCAATGCTATGTAACCCACTGGCCTTTCAGTCTGGGGGTGCACGTGCTGTACTATACATCCATAGACTACATACTATACGTACAGACTACTGCGGTGAGAGAGTCTCCGTACCGGCTACACAGCAGTTGGCTCTGCAGCCTGGAAAGAAAGTGTATGTGGACACAGGAGACCAGAAGGAGAGAAAAAGGGCGATTCCTTCATGGTTTTTACCACAGCCCGAGCACATCCCCATTGCCTCACCCAGGGCAGCACGTAACAAGCCCCCGCAGAGCAGAGGCTCAGCCCCACAGAGGAACCAGCGGCTGCTAACAAACCCAACGAATTTGGTTACAGTAAGGAAAGCCACCCTCTGCTCACAGCTAACCCTCCTCTCCCTTTTGCCCTCACCAGAGATTTTGATACAATCATTCAGTGACCCTGACACTGATTTAAGCCATGATTGAGGTTTAAAGCAGGGGGATTCAACAAGCATACCTGTCTACCTGAAGCAGCAGACAACGGACCAGCGAAGGTACAATATTTCAGTGTTCTTGTCTCCCTGCAAGTTCTCCCACAAGGAAAGTCCTCGCAAACGTAGCTGGGGCTGGAGCTGGAGCCAAACCATTTCTTCAGCACAGACCATCTTCCTTTTGGTCTGCAAGATGAGTCAGTCCCATCCACTTTTCTCCCCAGTCACCCAGGTTATAATCAGAGTACATTTTAAGCTACATTTCGAGCACTTAGAGAGGAAAGTGCAAAATTTCAAAGGCAGTGCTTCACAATCCGTACTTCAGAGGAAAATCTGCCTCTCAGCACAGCTGTTAGGAGGCCAACCTTACCTGTACCTCTTCCATTAACCTATTTCTTAAGAGGTGAGCCATGAAGGCCAGAGGAATTATCTGGCTATGACCTTCTATTAAGTCTCCCATTTCACAAAGATATAGGCCAGGATTATTTCCAAAAGCCTATGGTTGAAGTTCTCTATTTTTTTCCCCCAAGTTTCTGACTGAAGAAAAAAACCCCTCACTTTTAAAATAATTTACTTGACATAAGCATATACTATTTGTACTATTAAACATATGGTTTAAGGAAAAAACAGCCCATGTTCCTCTTTTAAAGGTGCAACCAAAATTCACTGTTCATAGCTCAACCACTTCTCAGTAGAAAGCCAGCAGAGATCACTTCCATATGTTGTACAAGAAAATCAGACATGTATTTCAAAAGCTTATAAATTTATCAATGTCATGGATGTTATTGCAAATGCTTTAAAGCTCTCACTTTCAAAATATGTAAAAAATTCCCACCATCAAGAGCTCTAAATAACCCAGAAAGTTATGGTCCATGACTTGCTCTCCCATCACAGGCACTGCAAGAAGCAAAAGCTGTCACCCACATCTCAGCCCTATTGCTCCTAGATGTCTGAAGGCAAGAACCACTATTTTGGTAACTACACCTACGTGATTGTACTATTTCCAAGCAGAATGTGAAACATCACCTCTCCTTTGTTCTGGCAGTAAGCAGACAAACAGTTAACTCTATTAACAGCAGCCGCTGTGTTACTTTCACCCATGCAATACCTACTGCAGACTGAAAAGAAAACCACCACAGATCCCCAGAACCTCACACACCGCAAAGAAGGAAAGTTAGAATTCTGTTGTCTACTGAAGATAAAGGCATTTTCACTTCCTGCCGCCACAAAAATAATCAGATAGAGCAATCAAGGAGATTCTGATATTAGTGCTAATTTAACCATAATTAACAATATTTGGGCCAGAAGGCAAAAATACAGTTCAGATCAGCTCGAGACATCTTCTCTTCCTACTTCTATCACATTGATATAGGCTTTTTTTTACAAAGGTGTTACTTTTCAATCCTGGTTCCATCAACGTTCATGAACAAACAAATAGTGCTGTACATTAACAAAAAGCCATACAAGCTGCACATCACCAGCATTAGCTCCTTTTCTGTTCAAAGGTTCAGTATTGCCTGTGTCAGCTTTACACAGGAATTGGGTAAAAAGAGATACCCACCAATAACACCCAGGACAAGAATGTATTACTGGACTAGACAGGACTACCCAGTATCTTTTCTAGGGAGAATACTGAACTTACCAGATTTCCTAACTTCATTGTAAGAAAGAATACAAGTTTTACCACAACAGTTACAGGGAACAGGAAGGTAAATAAAAGAGAATTATTAAAACTTGTAACTATAGCTGTGTCCTGGAGAGAGTAAGTTAACACAGCAAGGATAAATGGTTTTATGCGTGGCTGGGGAAGTATCCGTACGAATGGAAGGAATCAGGGCACATTTTAATGCATCTATCTTAAGATACTGCATTCTGAAACCACCAACTTTGCTGCTGCTGCATACAAGAAATTTTCCAGTTTCATTTATAGTTTGTTACCCTCCGTGCCAACCACTGTACAAAAAACATCTGATTAAAACCAAAACACAGCAGATACAACAAGCAAGGGGGACAACAACGAAAGGAAGATAATTTTTCTTCACGGCCGGCTGAGAAGTCATACAATCCATTGGCATATCAGCATGGGAAACATTTTCAGCATAGCTTGAAATACGCACGGCTGGTGATCCACAAACACCTGCTCACTGGGCACGGGACGTGTACTGAAAGTAGTCCTTTTTTCTTCTGGAGTTGCCCTCTTTATTTTTTTTCTTTCAGTTTCTTGTCTTGTCAACTCACATTTCTGCTTGTCTCCCTTCTGAACCACAAAAAAAAGGGTCGATGTGAAGAGAGGACCGCAGTAGGAGGCAGGTCGACCTGTCCAGTTTGAACATGGGTGAAGAGAGGGTGGCAGTGGCGACTCAGAGTGCCAAGTCCCTACAGCCCGTCCTGGGCACAGCGGAGCAGCACAACCCTGACACCACTGAACTCAACTGTAAAATTCTCACCGACTCTTACAGGGACAAAGACACTAGATAAGCAACTGCTGCAAGAACTGAGCCCTACATATTAGTGGTTTCCAATAAGCAACTTCAAAGCCTACAGAAATGTATAGAAACTCAGTTGCCACGATCTCCTACTTGTCCTCAAATAGCGTACCACACACACATGCAGGGTGTGGAGTTTTTTTTTTCTTTTTCTTATTCCCACCCTTCCAAAAAAACAACAACAGCTGCTAGTTAATGGGAAACAGGAACATAATACTGCAAGCATACAAACTGTCCCTGACTTTTGCAAGCCCTCCACTACAGCTGTTTTTAAATATTTAAAAGATCCCTATAAAGCATAAACATATTTTAGTAATAATGTCTTTGCACAGTGTCTTCTGGCCTGCTCTTCAAGGATGCTGAGGGCTTTCCAGTTCTGTTGGTTTTGACAGGACCAGTGGTTCTTGGTCAGCCCTCCTGGGCATGGAATTTCATTGCATTTGTTTGTCACTTAGTATATTAGTAAACATCATTAATAAAGAGTTCAGAGTAAATGGAACATACAAGATAGCAATGAATATGACTTGCGTTGAATAATTTTGATTTCCAATACCAAAAGCTTTAACCAAGGCAACCCAAGTTGCGTGTCTCCCCACATGCTAAGTACAGCGGAACTCGCAGCAGAGCCACCCTTGTCGCACCCGTGCGCAACTGCTGGGCAAAAGCACAGCTACAAAACCAGGCTCCCATGGAGCCTCTCTTCTGAAACGCAACAGCAAAACGCCCCAAACTCGAGAGGGTTTCTCCAGATCATACAATTTCTCTTGATTGTACTGAAACCATCCCTTCATTTCACAAACATCCACGCTGCTCAAGGACAGGTTCCCCTCACCAGCCCACCGCAGAGACGGAAGGCAGGGGATCCAGCAGCACAGCACTTCATTTGTTCCAGCATCTCCACTCCCTCGGCGCTGAACGCAGGACTGAAGTTTAGGCACGCTCCTGACGCACAATTTGAGAGACTTAAGTTTCATAAATATTCCTGATTTTAAGTCAGAAATAGAGAAAAGTGTCTTTAATAGACACTTTCCCTGGGTGTTTTTCACTGATGAACATGCATTTGTTTTTCCTCACACACAGCTGCAAGCAGAGCTCCTGTAATTATCTGGCACTTAAAGCTCCTTCATATTATAGCCACACTTGGTAGCTAAGGGTTCTCAGTGTTTCCAGTATAAACTCTATTTATAAATGCTGTGTCAATAATTAACATTAAGTTTCCAAAGTGCTCTTCTATCAGAACAGACTACAATAGCTTCTGCTGCATCAGTGACTCACAACCCACACTCACAGAGATTTCTTTTTTCTTTTGCTCCAGACACTAAGCCTCAAGAGGAAAAAAAAAAAAAGA
>NW_009602236.1:0-32296 GCF_000690535.1 Cariama cristata
AGCAACTATAAACATTGAGCATTATCAAGCCTGAAATGCAGATAGTGTCTGAAAAACATGTAGCTGCATTTCAGAAAGTGCAGTTACTTAGAAGAGACTGAACTGAAAGAAAAACTCCTGAAAGGAGAAACAGTCCTGTTTTAGCCAAACCAGGACATCATTGTAAACAAAGATACATTCACCTTAAAACTCATAAATTTGAGGATTTCTTTGCAACTGCTAGGGCTAGTCTCTCAATGGTTGTTTTGGTGCATCTTCATCACAGAAAATGGCTTCTGCTTCAAGGTGTTCGATATTAAAGGATAGCTCTTGCTAGTGAACAACAGTAAAAATAAGGGAACAAAATGCAAGATCATAAGCTGTAAAAGCTGATGGCATAAATCAAACCAATGGAAAAGCCATTTCAAAAGCTGGAACTAACTGCCTACGAACAGCACAGATCCTTCCAGGCACGCAGCTTCTGTTGTCAGTATCAGTGTTTCTTCTAGGTCTACAAAGAGTGAAACAGTTGCTGCTGCCATGGTAGTACTACTTCTTGTGTCACTGTGGAGAGGCAGTAACTTCACCTTTTGTATGGCTGCACCTTTCTCATTCGTAGGGCAGGCAGCACACTGAACATTGAAAGTCCATGGACAGCTATAACCCCAGGGGCTGCTTGGCTTGGCTTGACAGCTGAGCTGAAGGAGTATTTTGCTAACTTCTGTCTTAAATTCATGTCACTTTGCTTTTTGCAGCCTAATGTACAATCATATTGATTTCTAGGCAGCCAGAGGCCTGGGTTCATGTATTACTCTGTGAGCCAATTTGTACTGTACACTTAAGTGTATTCTTATCGTTAAGGTATTTTTCTTCATCGTCTACAACATTCTTGATTCAACAATTATATACTTGCTTGTAAAAAACAGGTTGCAACACAGTTTGATTTAAGTTCTTATTGCAACCAAAACTATTTTCAAATCTATTTTGTAAATACAAAAATTATTTTCTTGGAATTAAGAGAGTTTGCAGCCAGTTTTCCTGACTCTTGAAAAGAAGCTTTGATTTAAAATATTGTAATGTCCGGAACATGACAAAGTGCCAGATGAAATTGGCATCCATAAATAATGTAGCAATACTGAAACACTAGTACTTCATGGTTTACTAAAAGCTCTGGGAAATCAGAGATTTCTATGCTAGAAATTGTAGAACATCTGAGGAATGGGGAACTATCAAAACAGGAGTGATTTATTGTTGCTTTATTTGTTTCATTTGTGAGGAGTGGTTACTGAAGTGAAAGTAATTTGTGCAGTTAAGTCTCTGTGGTTGTTACATATGGCATACACAGCACAATCTTTTTTCTTTAGTTCTGTTTAAGGTGTACTGCGTAGACCAAACCTATACCACTATCCGGGTGCCAGTGTCTTGCTCTGTGAAGGAAGTGATCAGCGCGGTAGCAGATAAGCTGGGTTCTGGAGAAGGCCTCATCATAGTAAAGATGAGTTCAGGAGGAGGTACTGTATTTGTATCATCTTAAACACTTCTCACTTATGGTGAAGCAGAAAGTCGGGAGGGATTGAAAGGTTAATTCAGTCAAGGCTTTTATATCCATGTGCACGTTCGGCTGGTACACAGGTTCTGTCTTAGAGGCAATTCCTTCCCATACTGCAGGAACAGACTGGAGCTCACATGGGAGACAGGAAGAATTGAGAAGCTTGTGTATCTGCATGTTACAGAGCAGAGCTACCCTAAGTTTCCTTCACTGTAGGGCTTGTAAAAGTTTTTTTAACAACAGAAATAGGAGGTAAGCATGGATAATGTCAGGCTAGACATATGAATGAGCAACGGCAGAAAATACTGCAGTGCAGTCATTCCAGTAGTGGTCACTACCATTTTGGCTGCTCTATCCATGCAAATCACTACTGAGTAACTTAGTGCCAAGCCTACTGACCTGGTGTGCAGTCAGGACTCAGCCCCCCACTACAGGCTGTGGAAATGGGAGGGTAACTACACAGTGAGTTCTGTTGGAGAATTGGTGTTGCTGAAGTACTCTGGTTGAGTATGACTGTGTGGACACACACAGAGCTAATGACAGCTGTATTGGAAGGCATTTTTGCAAACAGTTGATGCCTGCCAAAAACAGCTCACTTCCTGAGAACTGACACCAGGCGGCTCTACTTTTTGCAGTTGCAGCAATTTTTTATTGTCAGATTTGCTGACAGCCAGTGCATGCTGGAAGAGACTGTTTTGTAAGTTACTTCATTATCTTCTCTTTACCTGTGATGTGATGCTTTTTTAGAACTGCTGTAACGAGATTTGAATACAGTTGCATTTCATCACCTCCTTATGCAGTTACTGTCTTCCAAGGCAATTTCTATCAACAACAGCTCTCCAAATGCTTACAGCTCAGGGAAGAATGAATGGAGTTCCTAATTATGGCTGAAATTTTGCAGGTAGTTTCTAGAGATGGCAGCACAGGCTCAGGCTTCTTGACCTGTCCGTACAGTTTGAGGCTGGGATTCTAGTTCTGTATGCCAGTTCTGTAGGAGACTGGTTTGGGCTAATCTTGTTGTCACATTTCTTCAATAAAGAGGATCTTATTGTCATCTATTTTGTATCCTGGACATTGGTTTCCTGTGCAAAATATGCTCCCAGAAGGGTGTGGCTATTGGATCAGTCCTGCTGTAAATTCGACGTATGTATAATAAACAATGTTTTGTTTCATGTTTACAGAAAAGGTTGTGCTCAAACCTCATGATGTTTCAGTGTTTACAACTCTCAGTGTTAATGGACGGCTGTTTGCTTGCCCACGTGATCAGTTCGATTCGTTGGTATGTATGTATGCAGTTCTCAGGAAGTTCAGTTCTTCAGTTTATTTGAATGCTTGGCCCTTTTATCATTACCAGTGCTTTAGGTAAAAACTAGTGGAAACATTCACAACAAAGGACTTGTCACAGTGCTGTGGGACAAGCCCTGAAATGAAAACAAGGTAATATTGTAATTTCCTAAACTAGAGCAGAAATCCATCTGATCCACATGACAGCACTTGGTCCCAGTATTCTCTGTCACACTGAGCACTTAGGATGAGCTGAATGTTGTCACTAAGACATGCAGTAATTCCTGATTTCAGAATTATCTCCTTAAGGCCACAGGGATATATTCTTGAAGATAGGTGTTACCAATTAAAGCATTCTGGAGATTTGACTCCCAACAGTAAGTTCCTTAAAATCTTTTCTTTCTCAGCCCCACAAAATACTGTGTCAACATCTCAGATGATTCTAAGTAGAATCACAGAAAATCTTCCTGGTAGAAAGTCTGGTTTTTTTCTTAGGTAGAATTGTTCGTAAGTACTTACAGTTTATACAGTAATTCTAATGATCTCCACAGGGTCTGCTTTTATAGAGTTTGATTTGACTGTACTTTTTATTCCTTTTATTTCATTAAAAACAAATGTCACTGCCAAGTCATGTCAGCATGAACTCTATTACTCCTAGCCTTGTTTCAGCCTCCTGTATGCTTTTAACAAGCCACTTAGTATGTATGCCTGATTTCTTTTATAGATATGGTAAAATCTATGCTTTGCTGCTGCTTTCAATTTAGTAACCAGGCAATGCACATCCAGCATACTGTAGTTCCATGCAGAGATACCTCTGGTTCAGTTTATTAAATTCTGGTGTTCCCTTAAGGTTAATTAATCCTGCCGAGTAGATACCCTCATGGGGCATGCTACGAGCAGGGGTGCTGCGTCAGTACAACTACGCTGGGTACTTTTATATGGCTCTGCATTGTCTGTGTAGACATACCTTTGGCAGCAAATTCTCATGACTTTCTGTGCCTTTTCCCCTGTGCTATTTAGCATGGATCAAGTACTGGAAAGGCTACAGGGAACTCTAACATATAGGGCTGCAATGTGCTAGTTTTCATCAACTGGACTGACTTCAGTAGGAACCAGGGAGGAACACTCAGCACCTTAAAAAGGTTCTCAACACTGCATAACAGAATATATCCCCTTATCAGCTGCATTTTTCCAAAGAGGTATAAACAAACTGAAAAATGTTACAACCTTGCCTGCCTCCCAGTTTAATCCTTTCACATTCCAATTTCTGGCTGCTGCCCATGCGTGTACATTTATTCACATTACACTTGGCAATTCCCATGTGAAAATTTTTCTGGATTAGATGAATTTTCAAATATGCAATGAGTTTACATCTAAGTGCTTCTTTCCTAGCCTTTGAAAATATGTGTTTGTTATGGTAACAGCTATGTTGTGTTTGTCTCCAAATAGGGGAGAAAAAGCCCTCTTTCAGTCTGTGGGCAATTCTCTTTCCACAGATTTCCACAAGTTAGGATTTTCTACACAAAGCTGCTGTGCTTTTAATTCATACTCTGTCTTAAACTGAAGAAATTCTGTGTTTGTGCAAATCACAATTCAGAGCAATCTTCAGACTGTTATAAGACTGATGGCTGGCCTGATGTTTTTTAGATAGTATTCCGCTTATGTACACTATTTTTCAAAATTGTAGAGGAAGCTTTTAAAGTAATAATGCCTGTGGTTTAGTTTAATAATTTTTAATTAGTTTGTATTATGATGGTATTTGAAAGACAATTTTTCCCTAGCGCACAAAGCAAGAACTCACACAAGTAAAGCTCCTACTTACTGTGTGTTATTGAGAAAGTGATTTGATAGATTAATCCAGTAAGTCCTTTTTCTTTTGGCAATATAATATTCTTATATAAAAGGGGATTCATTTAGTAATCTCATTTTTTATATTGCAGTATGTAAATATGGTCTGTTAATCTTGTAGACTCTGTTGAGTTTGTACTCAGAAAGGAGCCTGTTGACAATTCTCTGCTCTGTAATTACCTAACAAAGACCGTCTGAGAAAGTGAGGAACTTGTAAGTGAACTCTACTGCCCTCTCCTGGAAACAAAACAATTAAAACGTGGGTTTACAGGAAGCTTTGCTGACGTAACACATTTGAATTAGGGGTTGTTTGTTAGTATTTTAGCAGCGCTGGTTCAAACACTTTGACCCTAATTTATACAACAGACTACTTCAAATCTGACATGATCTCGAGCCATGTTTTAAATCTCTCTTTAATACAAGATTTACTTGTGTGCAAAACTGTAGATCACATCTCATTTATTGGGTGATATGGAAGTGTCTTTCAAAAATGTTTCACACTTGAATGATTTAAAGGATTCTTTCTCATAAGACTGTGTGCATATAATTTTAATTAGCATAGCCAGGTGTTTTGCACTATCACAAATAGTGCATCCCTGTACTGTCAGAGAAAGTACGAGGCTTATTTTATAAACGATCAGAAGATCTTGCAATCACTGCAGATTTCTGAAGTATGGCAGATGTAATAGTTCTCATCATTAGAATCAGTAATTTGCAAAAGTATTTGGCTTGTGCTTTGTGGCCTAGTTATTTGTGTATGTGGAAAAGGAAACTGATAACAAAAGCTTTGTGGAAAGACCTATGCTCCCTAACAAACAGACATGCTTTAGTTAGCACAACATGTATTGAAGTATTTATTTCTGGCTTCAAATTTTAGAACAACTCTAAAAATAACACACTGAGAACAGTCTGTTTTATTTCCTTACAGTGCCTCTGAAGAGCTTTCAAATTTTTCCTGACTGTCCTGTGCATAGCGGATACTGATTTTGCACAGGGCTTCTCATTTCATAACGCCAGGCTGTGGTTAAAAGCAAATTTCAGTTTTACTATTAGAAACATGCTTAGGAAAGTGGTCACACTGAAAAAAAAATCAGAAACATTAAGCAAGAAAAGCACAAATCATGGAGTTTAGTGTTTCTAAAATATTTTTATACCATTTTTCCATTTGTAGGCACCATTACCAGAACAGGAAGGACCATCTACTGGTACAGTAGGAACATTCGAACTGATGAGTTCCAAAGACTTAGCACATCAGATGACAATTTATGACTGGGAGCTCTTCAACTGTGTGCATGAGGTATGAGGATCTATTTATTCAGCAGATTAGAATCTGTTAGAAAATGTTTAGTTGTACATTGTAGGTTTGTGCATTATTTGCAAAACTTTCCCTAAGCTTGATTTTCAAAAATACTACGATAAAGCCACCTACAAGTTTTGAAAGTGTAAGGCATTCTTAATTTTATAGGCAAAATGCCAAAATAAATTTAAACTTTTCCTGAACATGTGCTGCTTGTTGAATTATTTCTGTAGGTATTAAGCTATTCATACATAGTCTGTAGTTACGCTTTTAGTATGCCTCAGCTATTGTCGACTGGATTTGCAGCCTGAATCCTTGTCATCTGTACAGCAATAAACATAAACTGCAGAGCAAGTTTCAGGCTAGATACTTACCTGGTCATTCTTAGCCTCTTTATTCTGTCCAAAAGATGAGATTTCTAAAAAATAAATCCCAAACTGTTTTTTTTTTTCCTAGCTGGAACTGATCTATCACACTTTTGGAAGGCACAATTTTAAAAAGACCACAGCAAATCTGGACTTGTTTTTAAGAAGATTTAATGAAATTCAGTTCTGGGTGGTCACTGAGATTTGTCTTTGCTCTCAACTCAGCAAGCGTGTTCAGCTGTTAAAGAAGTATATTAAGATAGCAGCACAGTAAGTATACAGTCATCTGTGAGCTGGAAATGAGGTTCAGTATAGTCAATTTGTTGTTATTTTTCTTTTTTATTTTCAGACAGCCACACACAGTAGAGGTTAAAATGTTCTCTATTTGGTAATTCTGTCCATTTCCTTATAGGGCTGTATAGAAACTTGTTAATATATATTCTTCTTTCCTGTCCTAGTCTCCATTGCTTCTTGATCTGTGATCTCTTAGGGCCATGTTTTCACATCATATTTGTGAGTAAATATATTTCAGTTCATTAGGAGAATCCTTCATCTACCCTTACATGTATTAGCAAATATTAATATGTGAATTAGTAACTGGTAACAAAACTGAGCCTTAATTTTCCTGAGAACAGAAGTATTTCTGGTGCGGTTCAGGAAAACCATTCTCAGAATTGCTCCGAGTGGGAAAACCAAGAGGGGAGAGCAAAGAGATATAGTATGCAGATGTGGAGGCTCATGTTACCTTCAGTTTGCTTGGGATATTTTTCTAATACTTTTGTTGAAAAATGCAACAATATGAATGTCCTTTTTTGTTACTAACTGCTGGGTCTGAGGTTGGATAGCAGGGAATTTTGCTGTCTTCTATTCTTTTATTCATATTAAAACTTATACTCTATGGAGCCTTCATGCCAAAGATGTTGGCCTTGACGCCTTATCACTGAAGTCAAGGGCAAGGGCAAGGGCAAGTGTGTGACCGACTTCAGAGGGAGCAGGGGCATGCCCCTGCCCCGCATAGCTGTAGTTTTTTAGCACTGTTACCCTCTTCCTTCCTTTCCAGTTCGTGGTGTATTTATTGCATTCATCGCTGTCTGAACAAACAGTTTGCTAAGGTGTGCAGTGAGGGAGCTGGCTGTTCCAAGTGTTTGTGAACGACTTTGGGCATTGTGACTAGAGGCCTTTAGGCAGTCTTAGCGAACAAAGAAGTTATTACTTGCAGTTAAACCATGAATTTTAACTTTTTTGCATCGTTAAATGTAGTTGTGTGAAGGAAGAGATTACTGTTACAGCTGTGATGCTGCCCTTCTCTCAGTTAATAATAGCACATAGCTGAAATCAGTGTTCACATCGACACCGCCTCAGCGTGCCTCCCGCCTCCGGGAAGGGCCCCGCTCTGCGAGAACCCCCTTCCTTCTGGGAACTGCTTCGGCACTCCGGTCGGATTACGGTTGGTCAAAGCTGAGGATTTTCAAAATCTAGTAGTGGGCATGCAGGATCAGGTTTATATTCAGAACGGAGGACAGAATTTACCTCTTTAGTTTCTAAAAATAAGTATCCCGCCTATGCCATGACCTCATTCCGCAGAGCAGCGGCGGGGAGCGGGCCGCCGGGCTGGCGGGCTGTGCCCAGGAGAGGGCAGTGGCGCCCACACACCGGCGCGTCGGGCCCTTTCTCTGCGACTCAGAGGCACGAAATGGGAAAATGTTGAAATGCGGTAAATTGAGATACAATAGTAATTTCCATAAACACTTGAAATCAAGTATTCTAAATATCTCCTTAATAAACCGCCCTAGCCGGTGGGTTCCTCAGTGTCATGGGTTTAAGCCTATGCTATTTCCAACAGCTTGACAACCTCCTGTTTACTTCCATGTTTCTGGTATCACTACAATGCTAAAAATAAATAGCTAAAAGCGGTCTGCTCTGCTGAGTCCTCTTTGTCTCCTGAAAGCAGAGAAATCTGAAGCACAAGATTTTCCTCCATACACACCGAGCGGGCAGGTTTAATTGCAGCTGCTGGAAAGGCGCTGGGAAGTTTTGCCAGGCTGCTGCCTTCTGTGCGGTGCTGCCATGGTAACAGGTGCCACAGCATGCGGTAAAACAAACACAAAGTGCACCGAAGTTGGCGGGGAGAAAAAGCCAAGGAATTGGATCAAAAGATGCGGGCCCAGGCCTTGAAGCAGTATCTTTGAGGAAGTTTTGCTTGTGAAGATCCTTGAGACCTAATGAGAACTTTACCCTACCTAGAAGTACTAGACTCATTAGAAAAGTGTTCGGGGAGAACAGCTCGGTGCTGCACTATTAATCTTAGGCATGACTGGTGGTTAACGAGATGCCTTGCACGTACTGATTTTCAAAGATAACTGCTACTGAGAACCCTGTTTCAATTCTGTGACAGGAGGCTCAGACGCCATCGCAGAAGACACATCATTTTGTGTCTGCCACCCCACGCACCCTGTGATGTGTGCTCCCTGTCTGCGCAGGCAAATGCAAGGCCAAGTGCTGGCTCCAAGTGCTGTGCACATGTGCTTTCAGTTCCAGGAGCTGTTGTTGCCTTTGCATCTGCTGGGAAAGGATGTAGAGGTTACCAGGTTCATCTCTTTTCTCCAGCCATTGTAGGATTAAACTTTAGAAAAAATGGGAGAAGTGAACTATATTTCATACAGTGAGTTCTTCCCATATTAGTTGTGTTAGAAAGGCCTTCTAGGATGTACTTGCACATACTGTTACGGATATCCACAAACCTAGTTTGTATATATTTCCTCTTCAGATATACCCACAGGCCGTTTAGAAGCCTCCTTGTGTACCACTATACTCAGACACTTTCATTCAGTTTTTGAAAATCATTCTTTCCATACACATGCATACATTATGAGCCCAAGGAGCCTGTAGGAAATTTTTGAAGGATGTGTGTTTACAGGGAAAATGCCAAGATTAATGTGCTCGTGTAAGTACTGAGAGATTTTAACCACGTGTGTTTGTGTTGGAGACAAGAGTGTGTGCATATGTGTGTGCATATGTGTGTGTGCACAATTCATACTAACAGGATTTTTCCAATACAGTCTGTTTTGGGAGGCAGAGGGACCTCTGCTCTGAGCACACTGTGGTGCTTTGGAGGATCCACTCTCTGACGTTTTACAGGCAGCGTTTATGCAGCAGAGCCATGCAGCACTCTTTCTGCTCCCTTACCGTGGTCCTGTCTGGAACTGAGCTATTTAGTGTAGAGCCTGTAGAATTTACAGAATATTTGGCGTAGAATGTCATACGTCTAGATGGATTTTAACAGGGACTTTGTCAAATTACATTGCTTAACAGTGTATTTGGCAAAACTTTTCCTTTTTAAAATGAAAGAAGATTCAAATTACATATTGCAGATACATCTGCAGCTGCCTACTATGTTTGAGCACTGCTGCTGTGTGGTGCTAATTATTTTTACCATGCTACAATTTATTCTCAATGTCACAGGCTGTGGACGGCTAGCTGTTTCTGGATTTAGATACGTGTGGGGAAGAAGTTATCACTGACAGCCTATCCTGGCTGTTTTTCATCCTTATCTCCCCTCAGATCCACTAACAAGGCACTCCCTGACCTGCTCTAGTCAGAATAAGTTGGGGTAACTTTAGCATTTCAGCTTATCTTCACTAGCCTTGCTCACTGTCCCTAATCTGATGTGGGAGAATCTGTATGAGCAGCTCTGCCAGAAGATCTGAAGGGGCAGCAGTCTCCAACAGCCAGACCATCAGATAGGAGAGATCATTTTTTCATGCGCTCAGTGTTCACACAGTGCAGACACATGTGAGGCCCAGATCTAAAGGATACCCGCTCAATACATCAAGTCAGGTGAAATGGAGGGACAGAAAGAACAGAATAACGATAGGGTGATGTGGCAATTATGGAGTTGGACAGTAGGATGCAACGATTGTACTAATTTCGTCTGGAGCTGAGGATACCTTACAGGAGCCAAGATCTTTAGCGATGAATTAAAAAATCTGAGAATCGTAGCTTGAATCTTGTGAAAGTTTTCTTGGTAAACAGCAAAAGAAGCAGAGTCTGAGGTTCTGAAATCAGATGTTGTCAAATCAGTTGTGAAAAATAGCAAATGATTTGCAGGAATCTGGCAAGACACAGATTTATGAGATATAGGCTTTGTCCTCTCTCTTTTCTTCCCATTGAGTCAATGACCCAGCTGAGCAGTTGTGTGGGCTCTTCCTGTCAGAATGTGTCTATTCTTGCATATGGTGTATTGGATCTTCCTTAATACTCATTTACACGTTCCAGTTTTTCCTGATTGGTAACAAAAGTTCTCCTTTGCATTAGTGTTGAAGGGTGACCTCGAGCTCCTAGTGCCCAGGACCTCTTTAATGATGCCAGTAACAAATGGCAGTTCTTTGCTTGAAACATCCTAAAGAGTTCCAGAATCTACAAGTACTAGTTAGAAATCATATACAGCAAGAGAGGTCACTGACACACAGGCATCTCTAGACAGCTGGTCTTCTCCCTTTAAAAAGACACAGCGCCCTTGTAAACTGCAATGAAGATCATCTAGGGACAGTTTCCAGCATTTAGTAGCTGTTCAGAAGCTGTCAGCAAGTTCAGCAGTAAGTGAGGTTGTGAACCAGTTGCTTCCACTGTTTCTGGTATTCCCTGGGACTGAATTAAGCCCAGTTTCAGGACTGTGATTCTGGGTGGGGTGGAACTTCAAAGACTCCTTTAATGTGCTTGCAGAAACAGGCACCCAGTGAAGTGGAAGCAGGAGATCTTTTTAAGAGGGAGGGGAAAGGAGCCTCCAGAGTGTGGTGAATTACTCACATATTGGTTGAAGTGGCGTGCCACAGGTGTGCTGGCCAGGGCTGCCCAAATTCAGTCACATCTATGCTAGATGCCTGGGTTCAGCTCTCTTAAGGTTGTCATGTGTACTTCTGCCTTGACTGATATATACAACTTAAAACCTGGCCCTTTGTGTTTCAGCTGTAAAGAATACAAAAATCTGAATTCCTTTTTCGCTATTATTATGGGACTGAGTAATGTTGCTGTGAGCCGTCTCTCATTAACATGGGAGGTAAGTCTTAGCTAAAATCCAATTCCAAGAAGTTTGACTGGGATTTGTGCTTTTAGTTAGCAAAAACATGACTTGGGCCTTTATTATTGATAAAATTAGATCTACTAATTCAGCTCCTGAGCAGAAGCCTTTAGCTAATTATTTTTATTAGTAAGGCAGTATACCCATAGATGTGTTAAATACTCACAAGCAGTTAACAAGAGTGAGAACAGCAGCTTCTGTTGATGACCTAAACTGCCCAACAGGATGAGTGAGTGAGCCAGTTAACCTCTTACCTCAGCCCATCCTCTGTTTGACTTTACTGATCATTTAGTGAGATCACCCCATAGATACTTCTCTAAAATCCATCCTCTGTTTATACATATTATTTTCTGATCTCCGTATGGACTCTATTGCCCTGTTAAAATGTGGGTTTGTCCTAACCAGTTCTGGTTCTCTCTCTGACATGCAATCCCCTGCTTACTATCAGTTTGGTCTTCATTCTCAGAGCTTCCACCTTTTTCTGTGGCTTTGCTCTTTTGTATGCAAGTATATAAAAAGGGTGCAATGTCCAGCAGGGTGAGGTAGTAAGCACATGTAACCACTAAGACCATACCGGTTGCCAAAAGCAGTGCGAATTTGAATGTGCGTGTATTTTGTTCATTACAAATTCAAAATAGTTAGCATGACTGAGGTCATTGATGCAACTGAGACCAAAATTTGAACACCTTTAAAAAAGTGCTCTGAAATAGGAGATCAGACTAACACATATGAGAAGACAACAGCCCACATTTCAAAAGTACATGTTGCAAGTGGTATATACAATCAGTGCTAAAGGCAAAGATTTGCATTTGCATCAGTTTCTCAAAATAATGACCCTTCATTTGTGGATACTGAGAGGAATAGTTGGGAGAGATGAGACAGTACAGAAGTAGTATGAAGAGAGAAGAAGGAATTGAATGTGTATACTACAGACAGCAGTCTGAAATGGGCACAGGATCTGAGCTGGAGGGACACAGATCATTTGTTGCTGTGGGGTATGAGTTCAGGGAAATGTTATCACGCTCTGGTTCTGTAGGGTAGTCAGTTTATCAAGAGAATCTCTGCAGCTTGATTTTTAGCCCATTATATATACACAGAATACACTTAAAACTAAACATTTCAAGACCTGATTTTTGCTATATTATCATGCATTTACATTAGTTGCATGCACAAATTAGATATTTGCAGGTGCAAATGTCCAATTATACCACTTATTTCACAAATACCTAATCTGCATGCATATGCAAACTAGGCACACAGTTGTTCACACACATCATTAAAAATTAGGCCCTTGCTGTGGCACAGTGTAAATATCTTGCTAGGGTACACACTCCAAATGTAGAAAATATTGCAAAAAATCATTTCTACACTATAAAGTCTGTATTAATTTTTAATGTTACCTGCTGCCAGTAGTAGTCTGATTTAATAAGCAAATACAGAGAAATTTCTTATTAAAACTAGAAAGCTGACATATTCTGAGTGTGCATAAAACATTACTGTGATCTCTGAAGGTAACTTACAACATATCTCATAGTCTTTATAGTAAAATTATTTAATACGTATAGCATAATATGAGGGGGAAAGGAAATATTTGGTAACGCCCATCTCATCAGGATCACTGCATGATCAACTTGGCTACGATTTATTTGTGTAGGTATTGTGGACTGAAAAACTATTCATTAATTTAGACCCCAGAAAGTGGTAGAGGCCCTTGGCTGCTGGGCATGTCAAGAATTTGAGCAATAGTTGATGACACATCAGCATGAACAAAAAAACCTCCTGGAAATGCCCAGGCATGGATTTGAATGTTGCAAGGGCAGTTCATCATAGGTATGAATAATTAAGCTGACCTAGCCTTATGCAAGCTGTGTGTAAATTATATTTTCAGGCAGGATATAATCAGGAATAAAAATCATTGACTTGAACTTTCACTTACATTCTGAATTCAGTGATTCCAATGTGGCCAAACAAAAATCTGAATCAAAACATCCCAAAGGAGTAAATTCAAGTTGGGTTTAAATCAGGATCCAGGTTTCATGGCTGGTCCCGTCTCTATTTATAATCTGGTTGCTAGGAGACATGTTGTATTTTAGATTAGCACATTGTTAGAAATATCTGGCAAAAAGAGCACTTTCCTGACTTAGGGCATTGTAGAAGGAACTAGCATGTACAGTAAAATTGCCACACAAATTGGATTTAATTAAGGTTTGCTATTTTTGTTTTTATTAACAGAAACTTCCAAGCAAGTTCAAGAAGATCTATGCAGAGTTTGAAAGCTTAATGGTGAATAGCAATAGATCCCTTATTCTATGCACAATCTGAGCTAATTCAGTTTCTAAGTAACTGATTTGAATTCCTTGATTCGGAACATTTTATATGTCCTTGTTTGACTTTAAGAAGTTTATGATCCCATTTTAGAGCTGCTAAAACAAGTATGTATGACTAATAAATTATACTCTTAGGAACCCACTCTGAGAGAACTTATGTACCACTCAAAGTTAATCTGGGAACTCAGAAAAGCTTTATTACATGTTTTCCGATAGTACATATGGGAAATCATATTTTCCAACCTGGATTTTTCCAGGCAATACATTTTAGTGTTACAACATATACAAAACTGGATCTGCAGCTGCCAGAAGGGAGGAGAAATGTGTGGTTCCTTTTGTGAACAATTTTTTTGTAATCATATCTTACCTTGCTATTTGGCATGAAAAATGTTTGTGTTTAGTGGCTGCATTCTCATCATGTAAGCTGTATGAGAGAATGATAAAAGGTGTCTTTAGTTTACAGATGCACTTTTAAAGCCACAGGAAAAAATAATTATTTTAATAAATGCTGTGACATCTAAATGAGTGCATACAGTGTCTCAATACATATAATAATACATATTGGCAATTATGTGATTTCTCTTTTTTTCTTAAGGATCCATCAAGAAACCATAGGGCCTACAGACTAACTGTAGCTAAATTGGACCCTCCAATAATTCCTTTCATGCCACTACTTATAAAAGGTATGCTCGGATGTTACCAGAATTATTAACTTGAAAGCTATTTGTCAAATATTTGAAGAGTAAGAGTAGCAGCAAGAAAAAGCAAAAATCAATCTCAGTGTGAGGTATGATCTTTTTCTATTATAAAAAGCATGACACAGAGACAAGAAAAACTGCTTTAGTACATCTGAATATCATACCTCAATTTTACTAGTCTCAGAAATGTTGCAAATTAAAACCTAAGTGTTTTATAGCTGCTTTGATTTTTGTAAGGGATAGATAAAATGTTCTGCTGTTTTTTTATGGCTATGATTCACTAATGAGCTTTTATGTGGCTTTTATTTCTATACAGACATGACGTTTACTCATGAGGGAAACAAGACAATCACTGACAACCTAGTAAACTTCGAAAAAATGGTATGTATGACATATTTGAAATTAAAATTTAAAAAGACCTCCATATTCATCTCTTCAAGAGTGAACTTTTCAACAATGACTTCCAGGGCTAAAGAAAGTGAAGGCAGGACCAAGAGCTGGCAAAAATATTCTGCGTTGCACACAGTGCCTGGGACCTCTGGGTTTCTGGAAAACCTCACAGAGGTGGAGAAGCAACTGCTCACTGAGCCATGCACACCCAGAATGTTTCCTAGGAGAGGGAGCACCAGTGACAGGAAGCAGAGCTGTTAGAGACAATCTTTAACAGCCAGTTTGGGACCAAGCTGTGATTTTAGCTGCCGTTCCTTCAAACAGGACTGAACTGCCTCAGGCTGGGATAGTTCTGCATTGCTCCTCAGAGAATGAAAGAAGCTTTAATACAGAACATGCACAACATCTTATTTTCTTCTTTCCTTTAACAAGTGAAAGGACACTTCTGTGACTTGATTGCTTTCATATTGGAAAGGGGGATCAATGATAGAAGGTTAGATTACGCTCAAATTTGATTTATTTTAAATCCTGCCCCTAAGCTGTCATCATTTCAAACACTGTTGTCAAAAACTGCAGGCAGGCAACTTCCCATGGCAGGAATCTCAACTGAAACTCAAGTTTCTCAGCAGTGAGAAGCAGTTCTCTTGGTTGCTAAGGCCATGTTCTTAACTGATGTGGTTCATGACACCTACATGAGAAACAGGGTTAGCCAAGCTCAGCTATGAGCAGCTACACTGCAAAACCAAACCTGACTTACTGTTTCTGCAGTAAAGCTCTATTCAGCAGCCATACTACAGCATATCTACTCTGGCACCTATATCTGCTTGTTCTTAGTACTACAGTAACCAGGACCATTCCATGGTTATTTCCACTGCACTAGGGAGGAGCTTGTCTTACCTGCTGAGCACTGATACTGCAAAGGGGAAGAGAGAAGGACTTTCAGCTCTTTAGAAAACTTCACAGAAAACTGATCATCACTCTGAGTGAATTCTTCTCTTAGATTTTAGTCTGTAGCTCCAGGACAGCCTCTGTCCTAGGGTGAAAATACCTCTCTGCTAAGCTGAGACTTTTTTGTGGGTAAATGGTAGTGCTAATGCCTGAGTAAGGGCCTGACCTCACTTTGCAATAATGACATTCTGTAATTGCATACACAGACTGTGTTGTCATCTCCTTCCAAAGGCCTTGAGCCTTCTACCTGCAGAAAAGGACTTTTTTCTGGACTGCTTGTTCTAATTAGATAGATAAATATATGTATTTTAGTGTAGATAGTAAATATTTTGGGGAACACAAGGAGATCTCAGACTTGGCCAGAGCACCTCCAAACCAGGAGGGATGACAGCTACATTGCTATAGTCATGGCTATATGGCTGGCTCCATGTTCTCCACCTCACTTGGCCTACTTACACCTCCTGAGCCAGAAGACCCAGTACATCCACAGGCCCCAGAGCTGTATGCCTCAGGCTCTTCTTTATGTCTGATTATGTGTGAAAGCCATTACAGGAGGCAGGAGCTCATCTGTGAGCACTTATCCATAGGCAGAAGTTCAACCCATTTCATTTAGAAATGGTTCTGCACCACTCTATACCACCGTTTGGCACTCCCAAGGCCAAGAGTGAATTTTGTAGCAGCTTAAACTGATCTGTATCTAGGCTGCTACCTGTCTGCCCTTTTCACCCTAGTCTGCACATTGCCTTATCTTCAGAAGTATGTTGTCTCCAGAACATGGATTTAGTAGTCGCACCCAAAGATTTTAAATAAAATTTTATATTGCATGTATGTAGTATCACCCATTTTGATCTGTAATCTGAGCTTTCAGCATTTCTTTGGGAGGGGAAAGTGAAGATCAATTAATGTATTTTTGATGCTGTAAATTTTTCAAAGAATCAATTTAATGTCTCATGTTCCTCCACACAACAGAAAGGGAAATGTTCTCCTTTTTCAATATTCTAAACCTTTCTTCAGTTAGTGCTTTACCTAAAAGCTCACTCTGCTTTTTCTCTAAGCCTTACTGCAAGTACGTCTTTTGTGTTTTTAATGTTCTTCACTGGCTATTCTGCATGCTTCTATGGTGATTTTACTGCTTCTCTCAACCCATAGCTCTTCAAAGCAACATGTATTCAGATTCCACCCACATAATTCATTCAAATCCTAATGTGGACCTGGCAGTTTTTAGCTTTTTGCATGTGTCATCAGGTCAAGCAAAGAAGAAAAGCCTACTGTTAAACCTCAGTCGCTACCGCCTACTTGCGTTAAGCGTACAACTGTCATATGCACACATAATTGCCAGATATTAACTAGTGAAGACAACACCACTCAGCCAGATAACGCTCAGATAAATTCATCTCTCTTTTACATAAGTATAAACTCAAGGTAAATCTGCGATGTTATTCTGCCATTTTCAGGAGAAAAGCACAAACCAGATTTCCTCCCAGGAATCATGTCCTGCCATTTGTTGCCTCTGCCTGTTTGTTCTGCTGCATGATGTTCTGTTACAAGCAGATGGAAATACCTCTGAATATTGCTGGGAGCCACTCTATTACTGATGTGTCTAAAACGTCTTAATTTGTTGGAAAATTATTTCCCTTGATCCATCTTTTGATGCTTGCTGAAGTTTATGAATAAAAATATTTCGGTAGGTGCCACTGGTGGTGCCATTTGCCACCGGAGGAGGTGGGTCCCTCCATCTTTCATGTAAGCACAGTGATGAAACTGAGAACAGCCTCTGGCATCATGTCTGCATTCTCACCACAGAGCTCTGGTCCTGACAGCTGATGTGCTGCTGACAACTTTATTCCCGTAACTGGCAGCCAAAAGTAGAAGTTTGATCTAGTAGCATCTCTTCAGCTGAAACAGCTTCCTTTAAATCTTTTATGCTTTCTGATGTTTCTGTTATTATTTATATTAAACGATGTATCTTAAAATGTACAGGGTCTGTCAGACAGTGTCTGAGACAGGAGTTCCTCAAGACACAGAAACAGCTAGGCCTGGTTTCCTAAATGTTTGTGTTTCATGGCTGCTTAAGCTCTGCTCAGAGCTTTCCTCGTGGCTGGGCCATGTGTGGTTTCTTCATGGCTGGGGAATTCTGTGTGAATAGGCTTTTGTCATAACATAGGAACTTGCACTACAGCCTTTTCCCTGAAGAGGAGAAGAGGGCACTTACACGATAATTCTCTTGTCCACAGCAATCTGTTTTCACAGAAAACTGATAGGAGCTTTCTTACGTTTGAAAACTCTGAGTTCTTTTTTCAAATTTGACAAAATTATCTAGAGAAGAAGGGAAAAACAAACAGATGGTGTTAAACCACATTAGCCTAGGTTTTTTTAGCAAGTCAAGCTAAAAAGGAAAGGGAAGAAGTCAATCTTGTCCTGCTACATTTTCCTATAAGTGATCTTTTCAGAGGTGTAATGGCAGAACTGTGGTATTGGCAGTAGTGGGGGGGACATCACTCTGCAGAGCATCGCTGAGCTTTACCTGCTGCTGTGTGTGTTGCCTGCTCCTTCTTCCCCTTCCCCATCTCCTGATCCCCATGGATGCTTCTTCTTTGGAGGAGGCTGTGAGGAGTGGGAGGGCAGGGACAGCCTGCTAGGGAACAGAATACCGTGTGTGGTAGAGCCACAGCTATGCGTAAAGGGTGAAGTTTGTAAGCAGTCTCATTTGGTTTTTACAAGATGGGGGAAAACAATATTAAATGTGGCAGAAATAGGTATATTCTTTGTATTTGCACTGTACTTGTGCTCTTTACTATGCCATTTATTGCACGCAGCAAGGCGGTGGAGGGGGAGGGTGCGGGGATGGAAGAAACAAGCATTTGGCCTTAAAATCCAGCCTAGAACATGTTGTTTATACTTCTGTCAGTAAGCAGACAGAATAACTAAATTACTGGTATTAGTAGTATAAGTCTTTAGTAAAAGGTTTTTTTTTCACTATCAAACAGACATGGGTTTAGAGAAGTATTGAAGGTCTTTTACTTCACTGTAAGAAGCTCATGGAGAAAAGATATATGCTGTTTCCACCATGGTGTTGCTCAGATATACCTTCTAGGTTGGCATATACTCCATGACCTTGTGTGTTAAAAACTACCTGCATCTTTTCTCCACTAGTGAGTTGACAGTAGATGTTAGTTATAAGTGTTGCTTTAGAAGACCCATCTATGTAAAAACTGAAGACGTACTTGCTGTAGAGGAACAGGAAATTAATAGGCTTGTAAAGTTTTTAAAATGCCGCAGTTTTAGTTTGGCAGGTTAAGGACATTTTGAGAGCTGCAGGTAGGTAAAGGATAAAACGATGTCAGTAGACAGCAAACACAATTAGTTTGTGATCTAGAATACATATTTGTCTTTTAGGTCCATTAATGACCCTCTTTTCAGGTGAAGGAGAGCCCCCAAAGCTGTCATTAGTATTAGTTCCTATAAACTCTGTATGATTTAGCAGATACAGGACATCCTACAACCTGCAGCACAGTACATGGCAATACATAACATTCAAGTGACACTGCTTTTATAGCTATATATTTAGAAAAAAATTTAAAGCCCTTTCCTAGAATTATGTCTTTCCAGGGAAAGAAGAGAGAGGAAAGTGAGGGAAGTACTGAGCATGACTCTCCTTAAGGACAGGCAATATTTCATACTCCTGACCACTTAGTGATTTCTGCTTTTTTCAAACCTCAGCTGCATAATCCTGCACCCTGACTACCAGTACAGAATTTTGTATTCGTAGACAGAGGGAAGATGGAATTATTTGGGAACTTTATCAGTGCCATTTCTCAAATTATCAGACAGCCTGAACAAAGATCACTTTCCGTGGCACCATCTCCATGTCATGCTACCCAGCATGTCTCAGAAATGGCACCTGTAGAGGGAGCAGAAGTCATGAAAGAGCTCTGAAAGTGCTGACCTGCCGTGGCAGCACAAGACAGCGCCATGAAGCTGGCTACTGACGCTTCTTTTTGTCAAGCCTCTTCACCCTTCAGGTGTGAAATGAGGATTAGAGAATCTGTGCATATTGGTTTTCGGGTTTTGTGGAGATGAACAAAAGGAAATTCACAGTCTGATCCTTATGCAAAAAAAAAGGGCAAACGTTCTTCAGTTTTGGAACATAAAGATTATGCAAAAAGTGTGTGACTAAAGCCCTTACTAGCTTTCTATGGCATATATGAATATTTATAACATTTAGAAACCTGGGCTTGGAATGGATTAGAAGATAATGCGCTGGCCTACTGCCACTATTCCAGACTGCGTAAAACTTGAAAAGGTATTGTTGTGTACATATATCGTGCTGGTAGTAGCGGTTGTTTGTTATATTATGCAGTTGATTCTATTTCAGAAAAATCCAAATTTAGGTTTATATGGCTTTTTGATAATGGTCTTTCTTAGCACAGCGAGTAAACAGAGGTTAATTTTTGCAGGCATTAACTAGAGGTAATCCTCTATTTGAAGAAAAATTGTAAAGAGCTGGCAATTAAACTTCCATCTGAACATTTTCTCCGTGCATGTTTCTAGCTTTCTTGAATCAAAACCAGACAATCCAACTTATCTGCAAGATTCAGGAAGGGAAATTCACTTTTGTTTCATATGCCGTTTTTCTGTCGAATTTGTACCTTCTAAAGAGGAGCTCTTTTGAGTTTATATTAGACAGCACAACAGCACGTGGAAAGAAGCAATGTGAAAGGAGCTCTTCAAAGATACATAATGCTCCAGAATCTCCCCACTGGGTTGCAATGCTGTCTTCTGTCGACAGTTTCTCCATTTATTCTGCCTTAATACCCACTTCCTCGTTCCTTTGTGTTTCATCATTGCCAGGATTCTTCTGAATGCACAGATTGAATGAAATTATCCTCAGGAATAGGCAAAGTAACTCCTTAAAATTACGCTTTTCAGTGAACTGAAGGAAGCCAGGCAGTTCAGCCTTTAATCAGAAGCCAGCCTTAAACGGTGACACAAGTTCATTGCCACTTCGGTTTTCCTTGCCTGCAAAAGTCCGTATAATGAGAAATTCGGAAATAGTGAAAACTTTTTTAAAACCTTCGCTACACACATAATTTTTCTTTCAGTACAATACAGCATTACAGAACTTATTCTGAATGGTATGTTTTTTTCAGAACAAATTCCCCACATAAAGGAAAAAAAAAAAGAGTGAAATGATTCCACAGAACACACTTTTTTTGATAAATACAACTTTTCATCTAAGCAGCGTAATACCTAACTAATCAAACACTGAGCCTACAGTCTAGCTCCAAAGATCATTATGAAATGAGACTTCAAAACCTAAACATTTATAGGTATGAAAAATTAGAGTGTGTATTAAAAAACCATCTAGAAAGCACATCAAGCAACACTAGCTATCTTTGTAAAAATGAAGTGTCCTTGGCAAAGCTTCCCCTGAAGTTAGACGCTCTTGAAACTTCATCATCATGTTGGCTGGTCCAGTTCAACTTTATGATCTCTCCTTGAAATAGTTATTTTAGGGGAGTACTTTTTGAAATGGTATAAATCAAAATAGCAGCATCACATAACAGATGAATCCATACCATATGAATCTATATGCAGTGTGTCCTGTCTCAATCCAGTATTATAATGGGTGCTTATCTTTGAGTATTTAAGAGGTCCATTGAAGTCACTAGGGCTTATTCACATGCTTAATGCTAAGCACATATGACAATGTTTGCAAGGTAAGTGCCTTAGAAAATCTGCCTAGTAGTAATGGCTTGAAGAGGTATGAAAATTAACATAGGACAAAAATTACTCTTACTTGAAATCTACTTGTCACATATAAATACACGTGAACTTTAAGAACAATATAAGCAGACCTATATCCAAGTTCCCTAAATCTTTTGGGAACTTGTGTTTTAGAATTAAAATATTTTAGATCAGTTTCAGAGTAGCTGCTTTTTATTTGATTTTACAATGTGTAATGTACAAAAATTTGGTACATGATATATCAATAGTGTTTCTAATGCTGACCACGAGCCATATCCATTTTTGTATGCTTGGCAGTGCATTAAAATGTCTAAGATTATTCAGTATGTGTGTAAGGAATGTTTTACATTGGTGCTTCCAACTTCTGGAATGATGGATTTCACAAAGGTATTTTATTTATAACATCATTTTCATGTAAGATTAGAATTGTGTATGAATTTTGAGGAGCATATGCCCTAGGTTTTACTGTTTACTAGTAAGAAATGTCATTCCATTGTGTGAAGGCTTATGACTAGCTTGTTAATCTCACACAAAATTTCAAGAAGGTATGAATCAGCTTGGTGAGAATGTGCTGTGTTAAAAGATGTAGCTGTGTTGTAATTGTTGGACCATGTGCCGGAACAAGCGTTAGACTTTGATTAGGAATAGCATTTCCCTCCTCTGCTTTTTCTTAATCTAAGCAAAAGAAACTGAAACAAATGTTGTCCTTATAACAGTGATTGAATCAAACTATGTAGCTAAGGCATTCAGTTGGACTGCTGAAGTTTCAGTTTATTTGATATTATGCAGAGCAACTGATTTTGCTCCTGCACTGGTGGGTGTATTACCTGTGTGGTGCTAATCACACAAGCCAGTTAAAATTTTGCAGTCCAGAACTAAATCTGAAATGTTTTCCTTTATGACTTACCTTCATTTCTGTTCTTAAAAACTTGTAAAATAGCATCTGATTTATCAGAACAAAATACATTGATTAGTATTTTCTTACCTAAGTGAGTGGAATGATGGCTTATTTACCACAGAGCAAGCACAGCCAAGAAGGACTGAAGTGACTTCTGCTTTTTTTGTGAATTGCCAGTAGAAGTGTCCACCAAAACTGAATCCACTTTTTATGTTGGGTTAGATAAACTTGTGCAACCTAATGAAACTTGCCTACAGGGCCACAGTTCTAATGGTGGCCTTCTCACCTGTGAATCGAGCATACTTACAGAGGGAATCAGTGAACATAGACCCTCACGTGCTCATTTTCCACTGTCATTTTCCAGGAGAGCTGCATTTTAAACTCAAACTCATACGAAAGGTGAAAGCTCTTTAATTACTGAGTATGTTCTAGAAATGGCCTTGCTGTTAGGAACTGATGGTCTTAAAATTAACATGTGTATATACTCCAAGGTGTTCTACGTGATATTCCTTTTACTTTTTAATGTGGGAAGATGTTATCAAAGAAATGCACATTGAAGGGGCTGATTTTCATTCTTAGTTAAGGCATTTTACAGCATCCAAGCAAGGGAAAGGGTTCTCTGAGCACAAGTAAATTACACTCATGCTCATTTAAAGCCTGTGTAAATGCAAATCACGCCCTACATATGAGGGTTTCAGCATTAAAATTATATTTTCATTCATATGACTGCTTTTATTGGCGTATGTCTTCACACTCAGGCACAGTTAGGTGCTTCGTTTAAATGATGATGAAATACAGTGCTTGTTCTCTGATTGCATCCCATCTTTTCTTTCCAGCGCATGATTGCCAACACTGTCAGGACAGTGAAATTCTGCCGAAGCCAATCTTTCAGTAAGTGTATTACAACATCTGCACAGTCAGCATTATCATCAGTAGCTACAGTAATTACAACTAATTCTGTGTGTACCAGAATTTAAAAGCCTGGTTTCCAGTGATTCTTCCAGTTCGGATCCTCTGATGTTTCACAGGGTGAAGTATCCTTCAGGAAGCTCTAATAAGCCCCTTCTCCTCCATCTCTTTTCCAAGCACATGAGGGAGCTAAATATCTGTGAGGTCTCTACACATCTGTCAAATTAGAATCGGTTGAAATTAGCCACTGGGTTTAGAAGTGGTTGAAATAAGGCTAGCAGACAGTAGCACACAGATACATGCAAGATACTTGCTTGGATAAACCCTGTTTTTATAGGAAACCAATCCCAAAACATGATGTTTATAAATAACATAACTGCAGAAGGTGATGAACTTAAAACCTGTTTGTCAGTATAATTACCAGAACTTGAGGGCATGTAAGGTGACAGAGCTGTATGGTCAAACAGGCTTGCTCTGTGGGTCTCATGTCATCTAGGTGCACTATCAGTCCCAGTCACAATGGCATTTCCTCACTGCTTCATTTTGCCTTACAGCAGCCTTCCTCTTTCTTAAAGAACAGAATAAATAATATAAAACAATGTATTTATATAAAAATAGTTTCTTTCCATCTGAGTCAAAGCTTAACTCTAGAAGATCAAGTTAAGGGACCTTTTTTTTTTTTTTTTCTCCCGCCAGCAAGGTTTCTCTGGCTATATATCTTTTAATTTTCATGTATTAAGCACTAGTGAGACCTCCACATAGTTAGAAACATAAGCAGATTTTCGCTATACATGATATAACAAAATGTCAGTATATAGGTGTACCATATGTAAGTCCCATGGGGTTTTTTTGTGTGTATACGTATTTATATATAGTAGATGCTTCAGTATCTTTCTTTTAGAGGAGTTTAAGTTACCTAACACATATTTCATTAAATTGTAAGCTGTTCACTGTGAGGCTGAAGATACTCAGATTTTAACTCAGTGGTATTTCATAATTGTTGTTTGAGTAGGTGTAATGCAATTACGTTAAGTAGTAAATTTTGAGGCTTGAATGGGGCAGCCACTAAGCACTACAGTGTTACGAATATTTAATACTGAGCTAGAAATGGGACTATTTTGTGAAAGGAGGCTTAAATCAATTATTATGTAGTTTTGAATCTGTGTGAAGGCTGCTGGTCCAAAAGCAGATGGGCAGCTTTAAATCATACTAGTTAGCTGCATAATTTATAGCTATTGACTAGTAAGGTGATGTATAAAACTGTGACCAAGGGCCATCAATTTCAGTAAATGTAGCCAAGGATATCTGAGAGAAAAAGTTAATTTGTGGGGGTAGTAACCAGAAAGACTAACAGATGTGGAGGAAAGGTTCAAAGAGAGCGATTTCTAAATATTTTCTTTTTAACTCACTAGGATCCGATGTTTCCTGTGACAGCTTGTAACGAGTTATGCACTCTATTCAGGGATTTGTTTGTTTAAGTGTATCAATCCTACATCATTTCTCTTTCACCAGATCCCGACGCAGCCCTAACTAATAAGAACCATCAGGATGTTCGGAGCTATGTGCGGCAATTGAATGTGATTGACAACCAGAGAACTTTATCACAGATGTCTCACCGACTAGAACCGCGTCGAGCATAAACATTTGAAGTAGTGATGGGAAATGATCTTTTATCCTGTCAGGGTCACTTGTTAAGAACTTCACTTTCTCTGCTACCACACTGCCACTATGAAAATAAGGAGAAATGTATTCCAAGGTCTTAGGCAATGCACAATGTACCAGCCTGTCAGAGAACTTTGGCTGAGGAAGAATGTGTGCACTGTAGCTGTAAAGGTCGCCATGTTGTGAACTGTTAATTAAAGTGTAGTAAATGATTTCTTATATGGATAAAAAAAAGGCAGAAGATAGAATAGTTACTGAAAAATGCCCCAAAAGCTTCTAACAATTCTAAGGGAGGTAGTAGTTTTCTCCCTAATTAAAAATCTGTATTTTATGATTTATTCGCCAGGTCAGGACCAAAACTGATCACCAGTTTAGCTCGCGCAGCTACTGTTGACCTCAGTAGAAGATGTATGTAGGCATCTGATGAAAGAATGTACGTTCAAGAGAGGTCCATTCAGGTATAGTTCCATTCAGAGAAGACTTACAAGTATTTCCATTTGAAATACAACAGATACTAAGAAAAATTTCTAATCTTAATCGTACTGCCTATTACTGCCAGCAGTGTGGCCATTTCAGAAAACTGACAGGACTGAAAATATTTTGAATGATAAATAGATTAATCTGTGTTTACATTTTACTTCTTTTTTTAAACTACCAATCAGGTTTTTAGAAAATTCCATTACAATACTAAGGTTGTCGAAATCAATAGCATAAAGGTAGCAAAGGAGTGGTTCAAAAAGAGCACAATATGCACAAACGGATTCAAGAGAATAATTTCCTGGACATTAAAACCTTAAACTTCAGCTATAATTAATTGTGGCTGGTTAACACATATTTTCTGGTCTTAAGCATTTACAGATATCTTAATTTTCAGCCAACTGTTTTGCACTTTCAATAGACTGTAAATAAATGTTAATTCATTATGTTCTAGAATATTTATTTATGTGATAGCTATTGTGCCAAAATAATTCTGTTTTATTTAGTTTGTTTAGCATGTTATGGCGTGCAGCTTTTGTCTTTATACTTTATGTGCATTTTATGTGTAGGAATTGTGATGTATGTTTTCTGTAAATAACAGGCAGTACCTTATTAAATGTAATTGCTGGAAAGGTTTAGTTGCTGGCCTTATTTGCACTTTCAGCTTCATTCCTGCATAAATACCGGTGCTATTAATTGGCTGATATAGCAACATTTGCTTGTCATTTGCTGGGCCTTGAAACCGCAGTCAGCCTACATCCATTGTGATATGGATGACCAATTTAAAGCCAGTCAGATCCATCCCTGCCACAGGGGATGACAGTCTTGCAGTGATGTAATGCTATGGTTTTATTGGCTGGTTTGTTTAGAGTTTCTAAGAGGCTCCCTACCCTCCCATGTAAAGACAGAAAACATTTAAATTGGAAAGGTTTAAATGAAGAAGGGATGTAGTCTTCATTTTAGCCATCTGACTAATTTGTCCTGCTCGGTCTCTGATGTGAGCACTACAAGTTACTACCTTATCTTGGACAGGATTTTACCTCAGGTTGGCCAGCTTGAGATGGTGGCTTATGCGGCACTTGAGAGGCCTCTGGCTTCGGTCACCTCAGGGAGGTCTATCAGGTCCTGCAGCCATGATGGAAGAGGTGATCTGGCACGTACCCTTTCCTCTCCAAGATCATTTGTGCTAGCCTAAACACTCCATAGGATGGCTGTACTACTGCAGGGCAAGCACCAATGGTGGCCAAGTGTGTGCCAAGGGAATGATGATGTTCACATGACTAAAGTCTTTCGTCTTGCATTCACACTGGCTCTGCTCTGCAAAGCTGGATGCCATAAAACTGATTAAGCCTGAAATGAGAAGTTGCAATCTCATCATTAAGCTTCAGAGATGACCTCACTGATAAAACCTGCATTTCGCCTCAGAGGCAGAGTATACTTTTCTTGGCGTTGACCAGGACTGTGTGGAGTCAGTATACACCTAAAGATTTATTTTTTTTTATCTATAAAAATAATTACATCCTTTTAGTCAAAACATAAGTTCTGCAAAAGCTGAGAGTCACCAGGGAAACGCTGACACGTAGAACTACTATCTGCTCAGTACCTGCATTCTGCAAAGGAAAGAATTACACAGTTAAGAAATATTCTGCAGCATGATGAAATAATTTATTTTAACTTTGCTGTCTGACTAGAAGTTCAAGATGATTCAGAGGAAAACCAGCTAATAACATACAGACAAATTTGTGTCATCTTATTTCAAGTGAGAAATATTTCTTATTTCCATTTGTACTGCTCTATGAATATACTTCATATGGCTTTTTCAGATACAGAATCTTCCCAGGGGCAAAGTATGCAGTAGAGTAAACTACAGGGACACAATTAATTCAAAAGACATTTTTATCTTTACAATCAATTTATAACATTTGTGAGTTCATGATTTTATTTGTTCCAGATTTGTTCCTATTGTTTGGACTTTCATTTATTTCTGTGTTAACTGGTTTATAAAGCTGCCAAGTTTCAGCTTGGCTCTGCACATAGACTAATTCTTCACCCGTTTAGTATGTTTTTATCCCCTTGGTTTACTCTTTTATTCCTTAGAACCTCTAACTGTTCTACTTATTTGTTGCCAAACAGCCTCTATCATGTAGATATATCCCTGTGATACGAATAGAGGTTTTATGGCACCTCCATATCAACAAATGAATGCAGTTTACCTACTCAATGAAACTGGTATCTGGCATTTTTAAATTTTCCAATAAAGAATGCTGTATAAATAACAAGTGTTGCTATCTCTGTATCTAACTCACTCACTCAAGTGGCTCAGATAGTTGCTATGGTGCTGATCACAGTCTACATACCTAGAGATTAAATGAATAAAACTACCTTCTGGCTCTGGGATCCATACTGGGCTTCTTTCGTTCCCTGTGTTGACTTTACAACAGGAAGGCAGCTGTGATATATTGCTCTTGCTGTATGAAGTCTAAGCAACTGTTGCAATAGCGTGAAGAATGAATAGGGACTCGGGAAACAGTGAAATGTCAAAATGCCCATACTGTCTTCACCCTGTGCTTGCAGCTGCAAATCACAACTTGATCCTGCTTCAATGAAGAGACACCCCATATCTGTTGACTCTCAGGGCCAGTCTGTAAGCCTGGACGCAGATGCCGTGCCAACCCAGCCAAGCAAAAGAGGGTCTGGCAATTCCTAGCACTGCGCTGCTCATGGTCCATGCTGCTTTAGTTGTAGGACTTGGCCTGAGTTTGGCCCATGCCAACTAGCACCTCATGCGAGTGTCCAGCCATTTTTTGCAGGGGAGCATGCACCAGGGACCATTTCCAGTGGGAAATATGGACAAGCCTGTCCGGCCTGTCTCCATCTCCTCCCCGCAGTCCTCCAGCGGGACCCCGGATGCTTCACACCTCCATCACACCTGCTTGCATGAACACCATAAACACCGCAACACAGCCCACTCCTTATTTCAACACTGCAGACTGAAAAAGTATAAACCTGTCCATTATTTTGCCCATTTGTCCATTATCATGCCCCAGAGCCCCTGTCCCTGTTTTATTTACTGACAGAGTCATAGCTGTAGTTTTTAGATGAGAGGTGACAGGAGGCTATGCCCATGATAAACATCCACTGCGGGGGACCACGGAACCAGGATGGTGACACCTTGGGCATTTTGGAAAATGTTCGGCGTTACAGAGTTCCATTGCTGACACAGTTTTTTGCTCAAGCAGCAGTACAGAGCACAAACACCTCTATTTAGGCCTAAAGAGTCACAGGGTACAGCTCTCGCCTACCCTGGTGCATTTCGCTATTGTTGCTTTGTTAGGATTTGCTGTTTTTCTCAATGACCAGGCCTGGGGCTGGCCATCGCTAGACAGAGCCAGGGAACAAAGGTTAACTCCAGGGAATCTGAATTCAACACACCAGGAGGCTACAACTGTTCAGTAAAGGCAGGATCCAAAATATTTTCCCCGGGCAACTTGTTCAAACCCGACCAGCCACAAAGACATGATAGTGCCAGATAAAAGTGTTCAAATATATTTCCAGGACTCTGCAGACGGAGGGTTTGAGTTTTTGCCTCCTAAGGAAAATGCTGTGAAGGCACATAGCCTCGGCAGATCAGGTACAAAGAGAGAGGCAGAGACAAAAAAATCTGTCTTTTCAAAGAGAACCTAGCAAACAACCTTTTAAGTACAAGAAGTTTAAATACAATTTAGTAATCTTACAAAATAAGTTAGAGAGAAATCAACAGGTTTAATCTGCAGGGGTACGAAAAGAGATAATGAATTTTCCTCTAAAAAAAAAAAAAAATATTTTAGCAAAATGTAACGGCAGAAAATTATAAGTCTAAATTGTTAACATAGCTTCTTAGTAAGGTCAACTGCATAATATACAGTACCTTAACCTCTTCCAGCAATATTTAAACACCATGCAGCTTAAATAGACTACTTCTGAATTCAGCAGTATGTCTTCTGGGAGCTCTGAATGCAAATCAAGAGGTAATAGTGGAAGAAAATTAAAAGATGTGCTATTCTCATTTCATTTTTTGTACTGATAATAAGGAAAGCAGCATAGAGAGTGATATGGCAAAGTGAACCTCTAACTTGAATAGCTTTTCTTTCACTGGTAATCTGAAATGCATTACACCCTGCCTTTTCAAATAATCATAATGTTCTTTACTGTAGCCTGCATTAAAGTTTAGCAGGCACAAGCAGCAGCTGTCACCAGAGGTCAAGGCATTAGCAATCAAAGAAAATAATGACCAGATTAAAAAGTTATCATTAAAATTACTAAACCAGAAACTTTTATAGCAGCCTACCTTTGGAGCCCTGCCTCCAGGGCTGTAGCTGTGCCCGGGGAACTCCAGCCACCCTCAGACGTCTCCCCACAGCAGTACCTTGGGGCTGGCCAGCCCTCGGCCGGGGTGACAGCACGGCTGGCCTCAGCGGCTGGAGGGGACCCTCACCCCTCCACCTCTCTCGGCAATGTGCACTGCTGCCCCAAACCACCTCCCGTCAGACAGGGAGCTCCCCAACGCAGCTGGTGGCTAAAACCTGACCTCCAGCTTCTCACCGTGGTGAAAGGCTGTGGTCAGTGTGCTACAGGAGCACACGGGGTACGTCCTCCACGCACTTCCCTACCCGCCATCCAGTAACATGTAAGACTGGCTCTTACTGCATCTGCCCCATGCACTGCTTTAGCAATACAATACAGCTCTCACACAGCACATAACTAAGGAAATAACTTGTAAATTCACAAAGGAAAGTAATTCAACCATGCTCTTGGACGTTTATGACTCAAGCGATGGGGGGGACTACTGTAAAGAGGAAAATTCTTATAATTAAAAAGGCAAAAAAGAGCATATACAGCTACAAAATCTACAATTAACATCTAACTGCTGAAGGATATTTCACAAAGGGTTCATTTTTAATAGATTTGGCACTCAAAGGTAATTTCTGAATTCAAAATAAACTCAGAAAACTACATGAAAATGCATAAAGAATGCATAATGACTGACGCAAATTGGAATATTTTTCTTGGAAACTCCATGTAATAAAAATGGGACACACAGGGGTACCGTTAAGAGACTGACCTTTATTTCCTGGCCCTAATCCATTTGGGTCAGAGTGACAAAAAGCAAAGCCTTTGTCACATGGCAGGGGTCAGCCAGTTGTGTTTAATTTTTTTCCTCTTTTTGCTTTTAAATGCAAATAAAGCACATTACCAATGAAAATAACGATTGTAAATGAATACCTCAATTAAAGGAAATTTACATAAAGATACATAGGATAGAGGTGACAGTAGATACTCCAGCATCCTAACAGACAATAATCCACTTCTTAATCAACTTCTGTCAATAATCATAAGCTTTCTGCTCTCCATGGTTTCCTCATTATAACACCACCTCTTGTGTTTTTAAATAGTTCTTTCTTCAGATGCTGTCCGAGCCAGCAAGTGAATCCGCTAGCTGTATTTGCCGACTCTTTGTGGTTTTTCACAGGTGTGCATTATTTCTGCACAGGAGTACCGTCGGCAGCATTGTGGATGTTCTCAGATAAGAGAGAGCCAGTCTTGCCTTGAGTTTTCTTTAGATGTCCTCATTCTCTGTAGGACTGACCCTTGAGGGCTGCAGTACTGGCAGGTTGCTGCCTAGTGTCTGTTTGAAATCTAACATTTCCTTCCATTTGTAATTCCTGCCCTAGTGTTTCTCCTGTTCCAGTTGTCTGGCATGTAACTCCTTTGTGATGCTCCTGATCTGTTAGCGCTGTTGCCAGAAACTCGTTAGAGGTTTGCACAGATTTATTTTTTCCTTCCTGTCACAACTAGCCATTGCTGATAGTGTGCTAGTGTTTGGGGGGGTTGATCACCTTTTTTTGGAAGCACAGGCAAAGGGACTGAGATGATATAGCTAAACAGATTTATGTAGAATAAGGGCTTTTCTGAGGCAGTCTAATATTATGGACATTTTCTAGTCTTATTTCATCTCTAAATCCAAAGAGGAAAAGATGTCATCTTCAATAGACAGATTTGTTTCCAATTAATGTACTCTGGATTAAAGGAGTAGCAAAAAAATGTAAGCTACTAATACTACAGTACATCATTAAAAGGAGCTAATATTTTCTTTTTAGTTCAATCTGACTCCCCGTCAATGGTGGCCAAAGTTTTCATGATTCAAGCAGCTGCCTTTACTTTCCAAGAAAGGTAAATGTACTAAATAGTTAGATACTAATTAATTTTAACAAAGAAAATAGCATATGATGCTTTAAACCAGCTATTGAATGTTCTGTCATCATCTTCCCTTGGTGGTCCTCAGAGGTGCAATTGTATCTCCCTCTCCCCAGACTCCCTACGACCGAGCAACATCTTCGAAACAAATTATGAGGGAAATGAAGGGACTGTTGCTTCAGTGGAGCTTGCAGTAGTGTGGATTAGAACACACAAATGGGCACAGCAACAATAAATTCAGTACAGCTTTAAAACAAAGAAAACAGTGCTAAGCCATATTACATTTTCTAGAAAAAATGTACCAAAATTAGAACAACAAATTAAGTCTACTGGACCACAAAATTTAATATAAGAAGGAGTTTGAGTTATATATATATATATAATTAAAAGTATGTAATGAAATGGTAACTGAGCAGAGTACTAGCAAGTGGAATACAGGCGAGCATAATGATCGGCTAAAAATTGTGGTGCCAGTAAAAGATAAGAAAACCATTCTTGTAAAACAATCAAGAAATGTATTTCTTGTTAATATTTTGCCATTTCATTGCTATCTCATTGTTAATTATATTGACATTTTTGCAGAAGTTGTATGTGCTTTTATACTGC
>NW_009602236.1:32373-37327 GCF_000690535.1 Cariama cristata
TTGATCCACATGTAATACACCTATTGCACACAAGCCTCCTCTGCCACACGAAAGCCTGTATTTTATTATTCTAGTCTGTATTTAGTAATTCTGTGCTTAATAATTTTACAATTAATTCATAATTAATATTTTGTAATAATATATAATTTTATGTGAAATATACAATACAGGCACTTTCACAAATTCCTTATTTTTCTCCCTAATACAAAAAAACAAATGAGCAAAGAACAGCAGAAAAAAATACCAGCTGTGTGGGTCTAAGAGATGTATGAGGGTTAGTACAGGCGCTCTCTTTCTTCATTCCCCACGAAAGTCAAGAATTAGCCATTACCCACAGCACGCCAAAGACTGGGCTGCTGAAGCAAACAGGAATCACAGCCCCGGCAGTGTGGGCGTGGGGGCTGCGTGTAGCATCAGGTCGGTGTTTGTGGGTGCATGTTCACCCTGTCATTTACAGCAGGAAAGGCAGGATTGCCTCGCAGACGAATCCAAAGGCAATTCCTTAGATTTCCCACTTGCCATCCCTCTGAAAGACTAAATGCAGCTTATTTTGGCTAGCAGTACCAGACAAGTTCTCTTTTAGTCATGAAACCAGCCCTGCTAGCTATGTTTTGGGGTGTAACTGCAGAAGTCCATGATTGCAGCTCATCTGGACGTACCTGCATGAATTTCAGTCTGGACAGCACAAGCAAAAATAATGATGCAGGGAGGGTTTTCAGGCGAGCCACTCCTGCACCTCTTCCAGGTCACAAACTTAGTGGTACGCATGGCATAAAATTAATGCTACCATATTGTTACTGTTACTATTGCTCAAACTAGCTAGATCAACACTAGCATATGCTAGTGGTACATCTTCTATGCCAATATGTGTACAGCCTTCCCAGTATATCCCAGGCATGAGCCCCACCAGGTTTTCTGGTCAATTTTTTAAGCTAGAAATGGAGGCAAGCCATAGCAGCCAGAGAAGCAGAAGCACTTCAAAGAAACCTCAGTACTAAGTCCAAGCTGAACTCCAAGCCAGTCTTGAAGGAGAATTGAAAAGTACAGAGCAGGTGTCCACCTCCAAATTATCTGTGTCTAGAGTTTCATGTACACTTTAAGCTGGCATAAACCATCACTACCGCTAAAAAAGCACTTCCAGGCTCCATCCCCTCTCAGCTGCTCATATCAGACCTTGCTCCTCTCCTGCCTTTGCGCTGGGACGAGTCTTTGTGCAACTGCCCGATGACCTGCATTCAGATCTGGGTGAAAACTCACTGCTTTTCCCTGCAGTAGCTTCGCCTCCGCAGCCCAGTTTACCGTGCAGCCATGCAAACTCGTGCTGGCAGAAGGCAAGGTGGGCAGCGCGGCAGCGGGAACAGGGCTCGCCAGGCAGGGGAGGGGTGTGCCTGCTGCTTTTGGCAGGCAGGATGATTTAAACCACCTGGATGTATGCATGAAACTATATTTTCCATGTTGAAAGGCAGCGAGACGTCATTGCACACCCAGTGTGACGATGAGATGTAAAGAGACAATTCATATGAATCCTTTCAACTCTAAAATTGAGTTAAAAGTTGCTAGAGTTGCCTTTATCCTTTGCCAATTCTTGTGGCTTTACAGTAACTTTTGTTAGCTTTCAAATATTTTCTTCTTCTGCCTGTTCCGTATAAATTGAAGAAGCCTGAGATTTGGATTGAATTCTCCAGAGATAACTTAGAGTTTCTCAGTCTGAATTTGCTGTCTCAAAAAGGGGGGGAAGCCATACCGTCATGTGTTGGCTCATTGTTCTATATGGTATGTGCTGGTTGTGGCTGGGGTAGAATTAACTTTCTTCACAGTAGCTGGTATGGGGCTGTGTTTTTGATTTGTGCTTGAATCAGTGTTGGTAATTCAGGGATGTTTTAGTTATTGCTGAGCAGTGCTTACACAGAGTCAAGGCCTTTTCTGCTTCTCATCCCACCCCACCAGTGAGTGGGCTGGGGGTGCACAAGGAATTAGGAGGGGACACAGCCAGGGCAGCTGAGCACAACTGACCCAAGGGATATCCCACACCATATGGTGTCATGCTCGGCATACAAAGCTGGGGGAAGAAGGAGGAAGGGGGGGACATTTGCAGTTACAGCATTTTGTCTTCCCAAGTAAACATTACACATGATAGAGCCCTGCTTTCCTGGAGATGGCTGAACACCTGCCAGCTGATGGGAAGCAGTGAATTAATTCCTTGTTTTGCTTTGCTTGTGTGCATGGCTTTTGCTTTGCCTATTAAACTGTCTTTATCTCAACCCATGAGTTTTTTCAATTTTACCCTTCCGATTCTCTCCTCCATTCCCCCAGCGAGGAGTGGGTGAGCGGCTGTGTGGGGCTTAGTTGCCAGCTGAGGTTAAACCACAACAGGTATTATGACCAACCAAGAAACTCCGATTGCTCTGGTTTCTGATCTTTTCTAGCTAATTTTTTAGTTTTCATGATAACGGAGAAAAACTTGAAAAGAACCAAAGACTCACTAGCCAGAGGGCAGAAAGAATTTAAGCCCCAGAATGCACACTTAAAACCTTGTAATAATTCCAGCTTCATGATAGTGTGCTGCTGGGGTTGGACAGTCCTTGTGCAGGCTCCTGAGCTTCTGCTCTCTTGTCCTCAAATACAGTAAGTGCAATTACATGTTTTAAACAGCGGCATGTTAACACAGTGCCCGTGGCAGACTCTGCATTCCTACTCTTGGAGTAGGAAATATTAACCACCCCCTCATTTCTCATGTGCTACTGGAATAGTTTATTTCTTTCTGCAACCAGGGCCTAAAGTCAGACATGATAAATCCCAGCTCTGCAGATACGCAGCCATGGACAAAATGCCTGGATAAAGTGCCCTAGGCAAGAGACCTCTGAATGCAAGTGTTCTGCTCCCTGAAGCAAATGTCTATGAATGGAGTGATTTAACATTTAAATAGATTTTTTAAATAATTTGACTAATTAGCAATTGCCTCAGACAAGAAGGATAAACATGTTAGTCACAGCATTTAAGAGACTGTGTGGCACCTCTCCTCCTTCAGAGCATGAGTTTCATGTGATTTGCATTTGATAGTCGTGCTTTCTTTTAGAACAGTGGCACCTTTCATAGAATCATAGAATCATTAAGGTTGGAAAAGACCTTTAAGATCATCAAGTCCAACCCTTAACCTAGCACTGCCAAGTCCACCACTAAACCATGTCCCTAAGCACCACATCTACACATCTTTTACATACCTCCAGGGATGGTGACTCCAGCACTTCCCTGGGCAGGTCCTTCCAATGCTTTACAACCCTTTTGATGAAGAAATTTTTCCTAATGTCCAATCTAAACCTCCCCTGGTGCAACTTGAGGCCATTTCCTCATGTCCTATCATCACCTGTTACTTGAGAGAAGAGACTGACCCCCACCTCACTACTACCTCCTTTCTGTTAGTTGTAGGCAGCGATCAGGTCTCCCCTCAGCCTCCTTTTCTCCAGGCTAAACAACCCCAGCTCCCTCAGCCGCTCCCCATCAGACTTGTGCTCCAGGCCCTTCATCACCTTCGTTGCCCTTCTCTGGATTCGCTCCAGCACCTCAATGTCTTTCTTGTAGTGAGGGGCTCAGAACTGAACACCATATTCGAGGTGCGGCCTCACCAGTGCTGAGTACAGGGGGGTAATCACTGCCCTAGTCCTGCTGGCCACGCTATTCCTGATACTATTTCTGATTGACTTTGGAGATTTTCCAGGCTCACCAGCAGCTCAGTTCATAATAAAGCTCAAGCGCCCTCAGATCAGACAGAAAGTGCCTGAAAATGCTGTATCCAGGAGAAGCCAGAGCACACTGACCTCCTTCACTGCTTGTCCTGGCAATGCTGAACATATCGGGTGAAAGGGGGTCACCAGGACCTGCTTTTTGACTTCCTGATCATCTTCATGTACCTATTGCACTGAGTGCTTAAGATCTTGCTGAACTTTACTCCAGTTAGGTATTATGGCTCAGTTAAATATGTCTTATTTTATGCCCAGAAATAAACTTGTGCTCCACTGTTTTAACTGTCTTTTACCCTTCCTTGTGCCAGAATAACACACCTTGGGGAAATGCCTCTGACATTCGTGAAACAATTGTATTTGATTCATCAGTAAAGTGTTCTTCCATGATTCACCTCGATACCATACATTTTCATGATGTACAGTTAATGTATATGATTCAGTGTGATGCTGCACACCTCTTTGTGATTCATTGTGCTGCACAGCTGATTTTTATATGGCAGATCTACACATACATATGACAACAGTCAAATACGAGAGGTAACGAGGAGCCGCGATTCTCCAGTGAATATAAAACCGCCATATACAGACACCTGTAGATGAGTTGGGGAGTGCAGTGTGAAGTGGTGATGGGCATTGAATCTTGCATGATACTGATACAAAAAATGTACTCTCACAGCCATGTGATGTATTTGCCTCAGCAGAAAAATTGTTTGCCTCCAAGTCTTTTGAGTCACTTCCTTTAAGCATGACAGCTTATTTTCAATTTGCAAAAAGTTTTCTGCAACAGCAGTGTACCTCAATGCCATTAAAATGTCTGGATAAGGAAGGGTCTGTGTGGCTTCAGAGGGTGGACGTAGCTTGTCTCTGTTTAATTCCTGACCTGGGGTGACCATCCTGAGGGCAGCTAGGGAACATGGATGGGGGATCAGGGGGTTGCACTTGCCGGTCAAGTCCTCCTCTTCTTCCACATTCCCAAAAAGAGGACTGGCTATAGCAGCACAACCTGCTCCCTTCCTGCTCCTGGGGACCTCCAGACCCTCTCACCGACCTGCACCCGCAGCAGTTTGGCAATCCTAGGTGACACCCAGCACTCAAAAGATGCTGCTGCTGCTTGTGGTAACACCATCCCAGCTCTGGTGGCACAAGAACAACATAGCAGATTTTTTAAAAAAATTACCATCATCCGGTCGTTTTGGTAATAATTTTAAATAAAT
>NW_009602237.1:0-21151 GCF_000690535.1 Cariama cristata
TTCCCATCAGCCAGGCGCCGCTGCGTTTCTTCCGTATTCTAGGAAAACCAGGGAACAGGTGGCTTCGGAGCTGTTTTCACAGCGAATAACAGGAATTCCCACCTCTCCAGGGTACTTTCATATCTATTGACTTTTTTCCCCGTCTTGTTAATGATACCATACTTTCTTTTCACATTCATTCAGTGTCGTCTGCTTTTTTGCTTTAGAAATTGCTGGTTTTAGCCTTTGCTGTGACCTTCTGCAAAGTGGTATCTGAAACCTGGGGCTTGTGTTCTCGTCAGGAGCCAGAGGCAGGGTTCATTAACGTGGTAACCGCTTTCTATTGACTCAGGTGGAGCTGCGATTTCAATAGCCAAAGCCTAATGGTCGGGCAAGGACAAGTCTTTCGGGGGGGGCAAGTGCAGTTCTGCTCATTTCTAGGCTGCTGTTAACTTTGTGTGACACGGAGCAAGGCATATAACTTCTCTTTGCCCGTATTTTATGAGATCCAAAGTAAAATTATACCTTTTTCCACTTTAGAAAGTGATACAAATAAAGAAATAAATATATAAATGCTAAGTTCATGTTATTACATTCAGGCTATTTGCTTCAAAGGAATTGCTCTCTATAGGAAAGTTATTTTTAAACACTATTTATTTCAGTTGTTGTTGCAAATGTTCTATTGCACATCCAATTAAAAACCGTGTTTTGTGTAATTTATAACTTAAGAAATCAATTTCAGCTACGAGCCTTTCATGTTTAGTATTTTAGCGTTAGGTATGAGACTCTGAAAGTGAGTCACAGGTAAACCATAAAATTAGTAATTGTACTTTCTGAGGGATTGTGGAGTTTTTCTGTGATCCACAGAGAAAGCTTCAGCAAACTTGAAGAGAAATAGCTTTGCAAGCGCGCCTGGTACGAGACGGAATATATTACAAATAAACAGTGGTGATAGTGCTATGATATGATAAAAATATGCTATTTTTCCTGGTACGAAGGAAAAATCTTTGAGTTCCTAATCTCAATTATTAATTTAAATTGTGGTACAGTTTGACCTTAGAGAAAACAGATAAATAAACAATGTTTGAGAGTCATAATCTGAAGCAATCAAGCAGGAGTCCCGGGTGAGGCCGGGGGGCACCCACGAGGTCCAGCCCAGCCCCGGGGGACTCCATCCCCGGTCGTCGTCTGGGCGATCAGGGCGTTCGCGGGGCATCCGTCGGTGACGGGCGCAGGCTGGGGGTCAGTCACCTCCCAGGGCCAGAGAAGGGAATCAGAAATAAATTTCTTAGCTGAAAGAAGGGGATTTGCGTTGCTGTAAAGGTGGTGCAGGTTCACGATCAGCTTTATGGTCGTTAATACCGCTCACGTCTGCCTTCTGCAGGGCTCTGCTGTGGCTTGCGCTGGGCCAGGGAACATCCACCGCTCTCCTGCTGACCGTTCCTTGAAGCTGGAGGTGTCTCAGCAGTTCGAAGGCTGCTTCCCTCGGGTGCCCCCTTCTCTCTCGCTTCCTGCGTCCCATCCTCAGACCCATTAAAAGGAGGTGCGTGTCAGCGTACCCGCTGCAGGGCGCGGGGTTTGTCGTCATCCCCCGGCCTTGGGCGCTTCTGAAGGACAGGAAGGGTGGCTCAGGAGGAGCGTGCCGCGGGCGAACGCGGAGTTAACTCTGCCGAGCATGACCGATTGATAAAAATACCCAGAGAAGTGTCTAAATGTTCGCTCCTGAGCTCTGCGGGTAACCGCTGGGCTTTGGGCTCTGTCAGGACCCCTGGGCTAAAGCCCCCCTGCAGAACATCAGCTCTACGGGTCCCTTGCGCCTGGGCTTGCACAAGCCTGAGCACGCAGTGATAGAAGACAATCATGGAGCGATATAAGTGACACAATGCAGTGATAAGACTATCTTATACTGCTTCTGAAGCGTCTGAGGAGCTGAAACAACATTTCCTTGTGTTGCAAGCACAATACGATGTGCCGTTAGCCCCGGGCTCCAGAGAGGTCCCAAACTGCCGAGGAGCTGGACAAACAGCTCTCCGGCACATGACCGAAGTACCGTAGGTAGAAAGAAAAATATAACGTAGCACCACTGTGAAGCAGTAATGTTCTCATATTTCATCATTTCCAGATATCTCAAAGTCTGCTGTCAGTCAAAACCAGCTTGCTGACATTCCTGTTTTTAACATCACACAAATATTTTTGTCTCCTCTTCCATCAACTTAACAAAAAAAAATCACAAGACTTTCAGTTTATCCTTTCCTGCCTGATCTTTTTTCCAGGCTGAACAAAGAAAATGTCTCATCTAGATGCCAGGCTGTACTTCATTTTGACTTTATCTCTCTCCGTGCAGAGTGTTCTCCTCCCCCTGCAATCCCCAGTTCAGCAGTGCAACTGAAATGACAGCTCCATCTTTCTCTTTCCCCATCTTCTATTTATTACCGAAGATGCAGAGACCTCTGTCGCATGGGGGGGAAAGTGGAAAAGGTAATTGTGAGAGGGACGCGGCATGTTTTTCTCCTTGGTTTGAGCACTCGCTTTTTTTTCCTTGTTGTTTGTATAAATTATACATCCTTGCCCATCCACTTTGCACCTCCAGTGTTGCTTATACATCCTGATGATAAAAATAGCTGACTAACTCTGGTTGATAAAAGATCTGAAAAAAGAGCGTCAGTGGGAGTGTGACTGCCCTATTTTTTTTGGTTAATTAAAATGTGACTGTTTCCTCCATCTCAAGCCCTCTGTGATTTTGTTTCTTTTCTTCCAGAATACTGAACTTGCAGCGTTACATGCATTTGTCTTAGAACGGGGACCGCTAGCCCTGTAAGACCAAATGTCATGGCTCACCGAGCCCGGGGGACGGGCTGGCAGGAGTCGGGGGTCTCTGTCCCCCCCAGCTCCCCGCAGGTCACTCAGGGACCTGCCCGGGGCAGGGCTGAGCATCGCCAGGGATGGATGGGCAGCCTGCCCCCGTGTCCCACCAGCCTCACAGTGAAAAGGACGGGGTTTTTGTCAGACAGGCTTTCCTGTACTTAATTCATGCCGTGCGGAGTGGTACCTCGCTCGCCGTGTAGCCCCTTTATTTTATGGGGAGTAGGATGTTTCTCCGTGCTAGTCCAGCTGGCCAAAACTGTTCCTTAGTTATAATACTGACATTAAAACTGAAATCTGGAGTCTGATTCCAAATCGGCTCACCTCCCTAGTCAGCACAGCAGCTGGGGACCCTCAGTTGAACCGATCCTGAGAGAATCCAGCACTTGACGGTCCATTGTAAAAACTACTACAGATTGGCTGTCATATTAGCTAACTCTGGTTTTCATTGCAAGCATCTTGCGATGCAGATGATCTTTCAGCTCTGGTTGCGTCTAAATGGGAACCAGGTGGCTGAAAATCAGCTCGGTTCACAGAGAGGCTTTGAACCCGGCAATATGCCCGGCGTGCTCTCGATGCCTTGGGTCACCCTAGGACCGCATCAGCTGGGTATAGATTTGAGACTGATACACATATGCACTATTCCTGTTTTGGCGGTTTTTAACAGGTCTGGACCAAACTGGCATTTTTGGGAGTCTTTTTTCCTGAAAACAAAAAAACCTAAGCCAAAACAAAACAAAAAAAGCAGGAAGGTCTTGCTTAATAAGCAATATTCCTTTTTGTAAAATGAAAAGTGAATGGTAAAAAGTAGCACTGGGAACTCGGGCAAACCTGTGTGAAGCTGAAAGTACTTGTTCCTTTAAGCCCCAGACCCAGCATATCACAGGTCGGCCTTCAGCATGTTTCAGTAATGTGGTGGACGTTTACATGGACAATAAAAATGTTCGGCCACAGAGAAATTAGTAATAAAGTAATAAAAAGAAATAAAGTCCAAGACTTTCAAAAGAAATTGAAAAATCTGTGTTTCAAGTGAGAAACACATTTCTGGATAACAGGGTTGTAAAGAAGATTTTTTTAACGTTTTCTTCTTAAATTATTTTCCAACTGTATCTGCACATTCCTCCAAAACACCAGGTATTAGTCTTGCTGGAGGCAGGTTAGGTTAGAAAAGGCTCCCAGCCTCATCAGAAATGCCGTTTCTGGTATCCGCAGTCTTAGATGTGCAGAGGCAGAAGTGTTTTGCAGATCGTTTGGACAGAGGCAAGACCTTCCCCTTGGTTTCCTCTTGGTTTGCACATCCCAACCTCGGCACCTCACGAGCGTGGCCAGCTTCACCCCACTTTAGCAGAAGGAGTGGTCCCCTTTCTGCTCATGGGCGAGCGAGACTTTTGTCTTCTGCTATGTTCAGGCAGCGGCTTCAGATGAGTCGTTTTCTTACGGCAAACTGCAATGCTGTTAACAACATTTTATAAAGTATAACAGGAGTCATTAGTCTTCACAGATCCAGGGGAGGAAGAAAATGAATCTTATTTTCACTTATGGCACACCGTGAGGAAGCATCTTATGAGACTGAATATGATAGGACTGCAAAGCATTGGTGCTAGGGCAATATTAGAATGCAGACTTTCACACTCAACTTTAATGACGGTGTCAATTCAAGCATCGCTGTTAAATGACACAATCAGGGCCCTTAGACAACCCGCTTTAAGGAAAATTGCAAGTTTCAACCTGCGGACTAGCAAAAGTAACTAAATATGTTAACTGGAAATCTAGAAACTGCACAATATGAACAGGCTTGAAGAAATGCTATCAAATTTTTGAAAATGTCTACTTTTGTCAGAACAGAAAAGCTTTGTCTATCATTTACATCTCAGAGCAGAAGTGGAAGTTTTGCGTCACGAGTTTCAGGCCAGCACACGTGGGTTCAGCCGGCTGCTGGGTCTGCAGTCTGGAAGAAATTTCTTTGTGGTATAATGGTGCGAACTTCAGAGATTTTTTCTCTCAGTCCATTGGACACCCAGCAGAATTCTTGAATTGGGGTCAAGTGGCTATAGCCCAGGTGACCTGCTGGAGCAATCCTTCTGGGTGTTCAGGAGATGTGTGTTTAAAAAGTCTCGTTTCTCTTACGGTTAATTCCTTCGTGCTTTTCTATTTCAGGTACATCTTCTGAAAGAGTAAGAGATTTCAATCTTGAGAAGGATTTGAAGGGTAGAGGTTTCTGTAGTCGTGTGTGTTCACTACTCATGTACATTAAGGTCTTGCCGAGATGATAAAAAGGCAGGTCCTGGGCAGGTGGCTACAGTGGAGAAGCCAAAACACCCCGAAGATGGAAAGCAGCTGTGACCTGCGAGTAACAGTGATCCAGAATAACGTGCCCTTTATTTCGGGTTGCAAGTAGTCAAAAGAATCATTTTATGTGTTGGTACTCTCTGATGCCTGCTGTGAAGTGTAGGTGCAGGGCCCCTGGCTCAGGGCCTCAAATTCCTCAAAAGGAAAAGAATGAAAGAATTTCAAAGTGTGCTTGGAAAACTTGAAGAAATGCTAAATATCAACTAATTAGAAAATCAGCCTTTCTAGTGGAACTGAGTTCAGTGCCGCCTTCCTTTATGGTGCTTGTAGCGGTGGTTTTGCTCTTTTATTTAGAGAAGTTCAGTTGATTAGGCATTTTACTACACAATATAATAATTATGCAAATAAATGCATAGTACCTATGTTTAACTTAATGTCATTTTCTTTTGCATATGTTCAATTTTTCATTTCTTTCATATTCTAAAACTAAATATTTTGAAAGAGAATGAAGACTCTATAGAAAGAAGGTAACCCTGAGCACCCTTCTAGGAAGATGTACTAAATCAGAATTTAAAAAATTATCTTTATTCTCCAATTTGTTGTAGGACAAAAACCTTCTCTTTGCTGCTGTCCCAGGGGAAGAGACACTGATTCAAGTAAGGTTTTATTCCTAGTGGCTCCAGATCAACATATTATAAGAATTCTTAGAATAATGAGGAAAGACTCTTAAATCCTCAGAATAAGACAATAAGGCAGTGAAAAAAATAGCCATAGAAAATTTGTCAGAAGGGCAGTTTCCGGCTAAGGAGAACGTATATTAATCTCTGCTCTAAAAGTCGTGTTCTTCTTGCTGCTTTCTTGGTGTTCAGTGTTGCATGTCCTTAAATTGCTATCAGTTTAAGTCCCACGTGTTTGAAAAACTCAAGAGAAGCCAAGTAAGTTCATAAATGTCAGGGATTTAGATGTCATGAAACAGATAAGTCCAGTTATTCCTGTTCTTAGATCTCCCCCATATGCACATGGACATTTTTCAGAATAAGGACATGGCTTTAAAAGAGACCCAATTAATGTACAACGGAGAAAAAAATCAGGTCTCCGGGAAGCTTTGCAGATGACTCTGCTTCCTCCTCATGTTCCATGTATAGAAGCCAGTTGTTCTTAATATTTGTTTATAGCTCAGTAGCACTTGTTCAGATTTTGGGACTGTCAACTTTAGGCACTTCATGAACACGGAAGAGAAATGGCATTTTGAACAAAATGGTTTAAAAGTTATTGTGGTTCTCTTTTGGAAGCCTGGCTGTTTTGATAATCTCTGTATTTACCCATATGGCTTTTCTATCTAATGAATAAAAGTAAGCACTGACTTAAACGATGACTGCACAGGAAGAAAACTCCTCCTTTATCCTCCCTCTTTACTTAAATAATTAATCCAGACCTCCCCCCTTTTCCTCCACATCACTGTTTCATAAGACCCAGTCGCTCAGGTATGTGACAGCACCACTGTACAATCTTATACTTAAGAGGGACTGCGTCTGTTTATTCAAATTGTGAACGCGTTCCTCTCATAAGCAAGGAACATTTGGACAAAAACTCATTCCTAGAAATTACTTGCTATGAGAAAGTGCCTGTTTAAACCCAGAGACTTAACCAAGCCAAGCATGGTTATGACTGATTTGGACTAATGTTGGTTTTCAAAGTTGAGAAGCATTTTCAGACTAATCCTCATAGTATTTACTCTGCATCTCATAAGACCGTTTACCCTGGGGAGGGCTTAATCCTGCAAGAAGTTGTGGAATACGATGAGAATAATTCTCCTTTCCACACTTTCTTTAATAACACAGGCAGTGATGCAGAAGAGTAGGATTATTCTAGACAGTTCCCAAGAAAACGCTTGTACATGCTAATGAGGAGAAAAAGCAAGCACTGGCACTGTTCAGGCTACAGACAAGAATCCCAAGGAGAGACATGAGAAGTCTTTAATTATGTAAAAGCATATTGCAAAGAACAAAGCATTAAGCCGTTATCCATGTCCACTCAGGGCAGAGCGAAAATGGGTAGTCTTAAATTACAGTGAAGGAGGATTCTTTAGTCATTAATCAATGTTTTCTGCCGTATTTAAGAGCACCTGGGCACTGGGCAGCTTGCCCATGAAGACTGTGGGTCTGCATCCTTGCTCTGAGAGGGGGCTGGAAAACATCTGTGGGGATTGGTTCAGATCTGTATTATCCCACCGAGAGTATGGGGTGATTTAGGGCATTTAGAGACCCTTTCAGTCCCTTGTCCCACTAATATCTGACTTTTATTTCTCCTATATTTTAGTTTTATGTTTAGTAATGAAACATGACCGCAGATTAAAAGATCCTTATTCATTAATTAATGAAGATTCAGGACAATCCTGTGAGGCCACTATTCCCATTTTACAGATGGGGAAACCAAATCAGGCAGATAAAGTGCTCAGTGATGCACACAGAGGCTGTGGTTTCAATGGAGCCCAGGAGTGCTGACTTCTCCACTTTTCCCTTCCCTGCAGCCAGACACATCTATTTTCCTGTTACTGCCTCTGCAAAATAGTCCCTTACTTGCTGTCCAGAAAGGGCTTTCTCCTCTTTAGAGTGATAAAGGAGAGTGATCTGAAATCTGGGCAGAGCTCGTCTCTGAAGCGAAGGAGTAGATGAGTCTGGTGGGAAGGATGAGGATAAGCAGATAGGGGAGCAATGGATAATTCCGGTGAAACACAGCGAAGGGAAAAATCTAACGGCAAGACCGGAAAAAAGGCAGCGTTACTGTTGTTGGCGGGGTGTCCCTTCAAGCGTGATCTTTTTGTCTCTTAGAAATTTTGTAGGCTTTTCAGACATGATAACAGCCTATCAATAACAAAAAAACAATAGCTGAAAAAGTTAGCATTTTATTACTGTATTTTATTGCCTCTTGGCTTTAATTCATTTTTTTCACTGAGTTGCCTTCTCTCTTGAAAGTATTCCCGTGAGGTAAATCAGTGTTTTGTATCTCCCTGGGAACAACTGCCTCAGAAGTCAACAATCTTTTGCCACTTGATGTTTGAGCCACACATGAAAATAATAATGAAGATAATAATAATAATAAAAAACACTATGAAGGGAATTGTTTCATAAAATGCCTTGTTTCAGTCAGATTAAGAATAATTTTTTATTATTTGTTGGTCTTTTGTCCAACTCCTATCACCCAGCTTCCTCACCTTCAAGACCCCTACACCAAGAGTATGTGCACAGAGCTTTAAGCTCCATTTCATGAATTATCAATTCTTTCAACAGCAAAGTCAGCTTGGATTATTCTACGTGATTGTTCAGTCCTCTTAGGAAAACACTTTATTGTATTTGGTTTACAGGGCAAATGGCAAGATTTTAGCTCTGAGTCTTAAAAATTTGGTGGGGGCATTATGTACTGAAATAATAATAACAATGTTCAGCCACAGCAAGTGCCTGTTGACCTCTGCAGACTTGAATTGCTCCGAAAGGTGACCAGTGGAGCTTCGGGACGATGATCCAGCTCCGTGGCGGGTGGGTTGTGTTGGTGCAGGAACGCATCCCCGGTGCCCGTCCTGGAGGACCAAGGAATCCTTGGTGTCTGAGCAAGAGGGTGGCTGCCCTGCCTGCTGGCTTCCTTCCCCTATCTTCCATCTTCAGATCATTTTATGGATCGAAGATAAGTAACGACATCTCACAAAACCTCTTTGAGAACATAATCCCTCCATCTCCAAGGGGAAGCTCCAGCATTATGTTTCTACATCCCTGAAAGGGGTCTGTTCCAGATCCCGTCTCTGCTGCCGTTTCCAGATTCCACAGCCGGCAAATGTTCCTCCAGCACACCTGAATCAAGAAAACAGCCATCATAAATACAGCTTATAAAAAATTTGGCTGGCTAATTAAAAGAAAATGGAACATTTGAGCCTGAAGCCCCGAATCCCAGACAAGGCAATTTACAGGTTGTGGAGTGGCTGAGCTTGGAAGGCGTCAGGGCTGTCACTGCTTTGCTCCGTGCTTCTTGTTCCTAATTTGTCCAGCACTGGGCTGAAAAGCCAACTAAGCAAAACTGTCTGTTCATTCTTCATAAAGTCTTTCTTCCACTTTTCATGATACAGTGGTTTCCTCAGCTGGTGCTAAATGGCCATCCCTTCAAGTGCCCGACTGCTTACACTTTCCAGGAGAGCTGTGAGTAAGGAAGTGGAAAACCAACAGTGAAAGACATCAGTGCACAAGGCTTATCACAACGGCTTGTCTGGAAGCTCAGTGGAGCAGAATCTCAGTTAATGCAGCTGGAAAACTTCTTAGAGGGAAAGAAATAATTTCAGTGTGCTTTAGCTGGCTGTTGGAGGGAATGGACTTGAAAAGTAAATGGGAAAAAAAGTGGAAAAATAAATCTGCAGTTTTTTACAAGTATGCTATTTCAGAAGGAAAAAGCACGCTAAATGAGCTGAGACATGAAATGGCAGTATTCACAGTTTCTTACGTACCAGTTTGGAGGAAGGCTAATGCAGAATTTCAAATAGTGACATCAACAAGTGAAGAAAGAAAAAGTTTCTTTTGGGGCAAACTGCTGAGTTCTCAGATCCAAAGACTGATCCATCATATCACGGGCAAAACACACTCCTGATGCATTTGGACAAAGCGTTGGCAGTCCCAGGGCGGAGGCAGCAAGAGCCTTGGCGGTCTCTGACTGCCGAGAGGAGCGGGGAGGCCGAGGGCTCAGCCTTTGGGCTGCGATGTAAATGTGGGGGACAGTTACGGTGAGGGTCTGCAGGAGACAGGAAAGGTTTGGCCGTTTATTATCAAAAAGTCCTATGGGACAGGTGATTATTTTTTATCTCGAGCGTTAAATGAACTATTAAAACTGTGAACTGTGACCGTAGATGGTCTCAGATTATCTCTGCCCGTACGTGTATTTGTGACCCAGCACTAAGCAACTCCAGCACCCTTATCAGCACTTGTCAGCAATGGATTTTATGGCTGCGCGGGGCAGGGGGACGCTCTCCTTCAGCCATCAGCACGGTTCATGGAGCAAGGGATCACAAGCCTTCCAGTAAAAGGTTGCCAACACGGCTGCTCTTTGTTAGTGCTTTGGGACTCCGGAAGGGTCTCCTGGAAAGGAGTAATAACACATTCAGCCAGCATCACGATAGGATGAAAAAGGTGCTACCCAGCATGGAAAGGACACATCTTAGGGGAGCATTTATGGGACCTGAAACCTTGTTCTCTTTGAGCGGTCTCAAAAGAGGCATTAGCAGATGCCGGTGAGTGCCAGCATGGATGAAAGGACCATATTACGCTCCTCACCAATTATTATAAATGAGAAAATAAAACAGGAAAATTGTTGAGTGGGCAAATAAAGAGGAAGTCAAGTGACTAATGAGATTGCCATGTCCCTCCGGGTAATTACTTCTGATTTCTGTGAAATAAATGGTCTAATAAAGAATGTCACCACCCCTTCCTCTCCAGGGAACGGAGCTGACTGCACCTGGCTTCCCTCTGGGGCGGCTGAAAGTATTGAGGTCCCCAGCTCAGGATGCTGTTCACAAAGGAGGAAAAAAAAGAGTCATGTGAGGAGAAGTCAGTATGTGACACGTGCTGACAAATGCTGAATCACAATTCGTTCTCTACATACAAAGCTATGGTTAAGTAATTGAATGTTTTTTACCTCTTTATTCCTAAGTTTCCACTTGTGGGAGAGGGAGAACAGTAACTTACCTGCCATACAAATATGATATATCCCATGTGCTTCAGCAAATTTTAGATTTTCTGAGCTGTATATATAAACATGCAAACTACGCCGGTCAGAAGGCATACCCGATAAGTATTCCTAACAATCCTCCATCTCTTTTCAAAAATAACATGCTCATTTTTTAGTCACTATTGGAAAAGAGCAAGTTTTGCTTCTTTTTTGGTCTTGCATGTGAGCTCATTACCTGGTTCATCGACTGACCCAAACAGCTTAGTGTGTGCCATGTACCGGGGTTATATCAGGGCCAAGGAAAATGGTATTCTGTTTTTCCTAAAGGCTCTGTTAGCCCGTTCTCTGTGCTAGCTTTAGGCTGTCATCTTGCTTCTAAGTTAAAGGTTAATCAGTAAAGAGAGGAGGTGATGTCATTGTCACCGTTCAATGGTAATACACCTAAGCAGGTCTACTTTTGAATGGCAACAACCACACGAAACTGTTGTTAGCAGGAGCGCAAATTACAATGATTTGCATTTAAACTATGCCACATGCTTTTGCAAAGGTTTTGAAAATGACACTGATCTTCCCCCGCACTATAAATTCAAATCAATATCTTAAACAAGCTTTCTTTTAATCCCCTGCCCCGAACCACCGTGTAAGTCACACCCGGGCCCTGTCTGAACGCCCTTGTCTTTTGGAGATGGGGACTGGATGTTTTGGTGCTGCTGTTGCTCCCCACTGGGCAGCCTCCCCCACCCTTCCTGGCCCTGGCAGTGCCGGTGGGATCGACAGCCCATCCTTTGGGAATGGTGCCTGTGGGTCTTCTCCCATCCAAAGCCCTGGTGCGGCAGCCACCCACGCTCTGGTGCCTGGTTGCTCCTCCTGCCCCGGCATGTTGAACATCAGCCGAGGGAGCCAAGAGGAGCACCGGAAAATTGTCCTTTCCCAGAGCTGTCATTGCTCTCCATCTTCTTCTGAAGAAAAAAGAAAACCATACAGTCATCGTTTGACCTTAGGTGCTCAACTCTGCAACGAGAAACTCATGGCTGGGAGAGACTCCGCTGCCACCTGGAGCTCGGTGGGTCTCTCTCTCCTGCACAGATGTTAACCTGTCTTTTCTTCCAGTAATGCTTTTCTTCTCCTTTTACACCAAATCTGGAGTCTGTGTTAGGAGCCCAGAGCCGGGGTGGCCTGCCTGCAGCTTTCCCCAGGACACAAAGAGGTTGTGGTACGAGACGAGGCAGCTGGGCTTGCCTTCCTCCCCGACACCTCCGCACGCATCCTTTTTTCCTGGTCTGTAATGAAGAAGGAGATGGCCTCTTTCACACCCCCTAACAAAGTAAGCAAGGCAAAAGGAAGCACTTGGCACACATATGTCTAAACAACCTTTAAAACTGCTGAACTCAGCAGATTAATTGGACGTGCTCTAGCAATCACAGATGACAATGGAGGGAATACGCATAGCACAGTTTATCCAGAGACTTCTTTAACTAAACTCAGCAAAAGCCTTTGGTTAGTGCAAGAGAGACCTGGTTACAAAAAAGGCTGCTGCTGTATCGAACTGAACCCTGTGGCTTGTCCCCCAGTAGCCCTTGTTCATGTGTCGTCATACATTCATTGACTCTACATTGAATATACAGCGTGAGAATTAACTCATAGTTGTGTAAAATGATCTCTCAGATCCCACTGAGACCTTGATATCACAAGGGACATGGCTTTGGGAGATAACTGTGAGTTGATGGGACCTCTGTTCACTTAACCTGGTGTACCCAAGTAAAAAGGCCTGAACAGGCCGCTCAGTTGTGTTTCCCCCACTTGCCTCCTCTGACTTGCCCATCAGCCGAACCAGAAATCAATCCACACACTTTATGTATTGAAAGCAAAATTATAGTAGTGACACACATCAAAGTCATAACCTGTCACGGCACCTCTAGGATCTCCAACAGGTGTGATGTGATGCGATGATCCAATGTTATTGGCGGGTTCATTTTATTTTATTAAAATAAGAATTAATTATATCAGATCACTTTGTCAAAGTGGATAGACTGTACTGAAGTGATTATCTGTATGGAATTATTTGGATCTTAATTTGATATTTCATTCCCTACTTCAGACAGGAATATTACTAGTGGGACATTTTATGAATAAAGACAAATTCGTAATAAACCATGGTACCTACGTAAAACCTCATTATCCCTATCCCATTCTTTTCCTGAAACACTGCATAAGAGTTCTGTTGCTTGTAGGCAGAGAAGTCGATGTTGTTTCTCTCATCTCTTATACCTTGTACAGCCCACTCGGGACTGTCTAGATTTGGGATGAAAAAGGATCAGCGAAATGCAATTTGGAAAGTTAAGCACGAGCATCCATTGGAGGTTGACGATGCTCTTTCCACGCAGTGAGAGTCAAGGGTAGGAACCCTCCGGTCAGCGTCGGGAAGGGGGCAAGGGCAAGGTCGACCTCGCCCGACGTGCGTTTATGGCTTGGAACGGGGGTCTGCGGCTCAGCCGCAGTCCTGGCACATCACCATCCCTCGCGCACAGCCCGGGGTGGAGGCATCCTACAGCTCGCACCGTGTGAACCTTCTGCTATTTCAGATTTTTCTGCTTTTTGGCTAAGGCTTTTTTTTTTTCCCCAGATTTTAAATAAAGCTTTTCCATTTCTTGCTGACAGCGCTGTGAATCATGATTCATTGCTGGCGTTACTTTAACAGGTACAGGACTAATGATATCGCCACCCCTCTGGCGCTCGGTTTTCTCTTCCTTTCCCCCTTTCTCGCACACACCGACACCTGCCCACCCCTACCCCAAACCCTCCCCACAAAAGCTTTGGGGAAGGTGATGTGGCTTTAGGGCTGCCGGCGCGGTGCATTTTAGGGTTGTCCCTTTGCGCCTGGTCAGAAGCTGCTTTTCTGCTCCATCTCAGATTTATAAGATCCTCCTTTGACAATCTGTGAAACAGAGCTAGGGAAAATAGACTTGTAAAGCATCCAGGCGCTGTCACACGGTGAGAAATGGGGAACTTTCTGGCACCTTTTAAAATCAGGCTGTTCCTAGAAATTTGAAATCATAGCACACAGTGGCGTGGTGCGATAACAAGTGGAAAACAAATAGCTGGTATGTATGGAAAATATTAGGAATTTGTTTACATATGCCATAGAAGAGGCAGGTAGATATATTGCCAGGTTCAGGGGAGGCAGGGTTTTCTCACCTAGATTTAGAGAGGGTTTGGTTACAGTTAGAAGTAATTACTGACCTGCTTTTTGGATTTAACCTACTTTTTGTATAGGTCTATCAACAGGTAAGAAGTTAATGATTTCTTGAGATACCCTTCATCTGTGCTGCTGATATGCTGTCAATCATACTCTACAAATCTGGTTATTCTCCCAGTATGAGATCTGTTCAAGACCTGTAAAATCCTTAGGCTAAATGTCTTGCTCCAGCTGAACTGTATTTGGAGCAAAATTTGAGGAGGGAGGGCAGAGATGGGGTTAGGCTGTAAGGAGACTTGATTGCATACAGGTGGGCTTTAATGAGGCCTGGGGTTTGGGAGCAGTCTAGAAATAAGTGAGGGTTACGCTTAGTTCAGGGCTGTCAGGTCGGGGTTGGGTTTGATACAATGCGGTAGGATGAGTTTGACAGAAAGCAGCCTTCGTTGTTTTGGATGTGGTACTGAATCAGACGGAGCTGAAGCCCCTTTGCTCTTTCAGTGATGCTCAGTGTTGGGGAGCCCGGAGCAGCTGGGCGGGAGGGGGCTGTGGGGTGGCATGGGCACATGGACCCCGAGCCAGGAGACGGAGAAGCCCGGCAAGAGACCTTTCCCTTGAGCGTGTCCTTGTCACTGGGAGTCTCACTGGATGCTGTAAGTATCTAAGTTGTTTTTGCTTCTGAAATGAAGGAGTCTGGGCTAGTGTTCTCTTTTGTTTCTCAACTGATGGCTTCCAGACTGTCTGAGCTTAACGTGATGATGAATGTGGAGATATGAAAGTCTACCTAGAGAGTGGATTTTTAACAAGGCAAGCTTTGTTTCTCTAAAATCCTCTTCCTTTTTTGTGTTCAGCAGCATTCATGTATCACAGTAGTCCGCAAGTGTCTAAAAACACCATAAAGCTCTAACTTATTTAAAGAGAACCTGTCTAGCAAGCCCTGCACTGAAATTGCAGTCTTTTACCTCATTGTGAGATTGACAGCTGCCAGGGAACACGATGCATCAGGCTGATATGTACCTTGTGAATCAGATAATACCGAAGATCGACTACTCAAGGGCAGCCCTTGCTGAGCTCAGCAAAGGGCGCTCAGAGCTGCACTAGAGGCTGCTTTCATGTGATTAGATTGGGATCTTTCTGTTGAATAGGGCTTGAGAAGGTGTTGGAAGGCAGCAGCGGGTGGGTTACCGTTTCTGTGACCTACTTGATCCAGGATGCTCTTACAAAGCGTTATTTCAAAACTGGTAATGGATGTAGCAAAACTTCTGTGTAGCTGGTAAATACGCGTGTCCTCCTTAACCACGTGTGGAGTTAGTGGAGATTTTGTTCTGTATAAAGTATAAATCTGAAGGTAGGTTTTTTGCTTCTTTCCCAGACAAAGGTTTTTTTAAAACTTGGCTTTTGGAGATAGAAAAATGCCGGAATAAATACTCTTCTTCGTAACTTGTTTGTGCCTAGAATACAGATAAAGACTCTGGGATTGAATTTGATTTTATGTACGCTGGTTTCCCAACAAACGAATTCCTCTGACTTTGAGCAATTGCTGTAGCTCGTTGTGGGCACGGTGCGGCTCGCTCCACCTGCTACCGCACGCCTCGGCCGCAGGAGCTGCTGCTCAGTGTCCGTTCAGTGTTTGTGCTTTTGTTCCTCTTCCACAGCTTTGATGCTTTTTACTCTATTGAGTTACGCTTACTTGCCTCTTGTAAAATATGCTCCAAATATGTTATGCTAGGATTAAAATGCCAAAGTTTTGAGTACACAATGTCACAGCTGGACCACGGTGGTGTAGCACAATGTGCAAAATACTTGAGATCCCTGTCTGCTGCTCAAGCAGCGATTTCTGCTGGGGAACTTCTTATCCCACGAACACTTGGAGACTTTGTGCTTTATGGCTTCCCTGCTCCCTGCCAGGATAACCGGGACGAGGTCTACGCGGGCGGTGGTGGGCGAGGGAGCTGTCTTTGCTGTGTAGTTGTTCAGCAAGGATACTTTGAGCTCAGGAAAGAAAGTCTTATCTTCCTTCGGCTGTATTTAAGGGCTTGCACTTCATCTTATCTTCAAACCTGATTAAATCACAAAACAAGGAATCGAGCAAACCGGTATGTATTTAACACACTTGTACCTCATGAAAAACCTGAGCCATGGGAAGCAATCTACAGGAAAATTTCTGAAGAATGATTCTTTCCCCTTCTCCCTGTGATGGGTTATTTTAATATTGGCAGCTTAAGTGCTGAAATGCAGGGTACTGATCTAACTCTTATCCCGCAGATATCTGAGACTGAAGCTCAAACAACGTTAATTTGAACAGGCTGGATTTCAGCAAGACATTGCTATTGATTGTTATCCTTTGTAAGTAATGCATTTTAGATGATAGGGAATTTTGTTCAGTGTTGGCTTGGAAACCCTTGTTGAATCTTCCAGCAATTTAAATCCACTCCACTGTTTTACAGAACTTCTTTCTGTTAAGGCTCAGTGCAGTCCTCTGAGAAATTCTCACTGTTGTCACCTCGATGTATAGCTTTCTTCTGGGAGGAAGAGCTAGGCAGACTTGTCTGAACTCGGTCACCAATACTAACGATAGTTATGGAATGAAAGGAGAAACCCCACAATTTTCATGTAAGCTGCTGTAATTATCAGCATCAAAATCCAGAGCCATGCAAGGAGCAGATCCACCCAGCTGACATCCCTTTGCCACCTGGGAGCTCGATGGCATTGCTCCTTTGTTGCTCCGACTAGAAGCATGTGCTGATGCAGACAATATAAAGCTCAAGGTTTGCTGAGTTTCAGCAGCGATTAAAAGACTGAAGTGAGAACAATAACATTGTTTAGCAAAACAAAAGGTAATCCTTGAAATGAGGCATTTCACACGCAGAGAAATAAGTCTGTGGTTGTCGGTGAGGCTATACTGAATCAGCCTAGGATTTGGTGCTCCATTTCTGAGGATTCTTTCAAAAAAGAGTTTTAATTTTCAGTCTGTTCATCCACTAATTGATTTATTTTTATCTGTGGCAGGTAAATGATCAACTTGTTAAGTAAGACAATCTGAAAAATTCTGGCATTTGTCAGTGTATGGGAAATACCCCAGTTCCTCAGACGCACAGTAGTGTCTTGTTATCACCTGTCTCCTCCCCAGGCGTTTTGTTTTCTGCAGAGCTCTGTGGGTACCAGTAGCAGCACTGCAGTTTGTTCCAGCAGTTGGAGGAGACAGAGGCTGCGTCAGGAGTAGTGGTACCACATCTGGGGGCTGTTCAAACACTCTATTGGAAAATGTTTCCTATAGACTACGTAGAAGAACGGATTTGTTTAGCTTTTCAGACGGCAATTCAAATCTACCTAGAGTATCCCCGTTCAGTCCGTCCACGGCAAAGGGGCTCAGCTGTTTTCAGAGGCTGACCTCAATTACTGAGGCTGTACCTTAGTCTGGTCCTCCAGCAGCGCCTTGGCTTTGCAATCCCCTTGTTTTCTTTCTTGCTTCAGTAACAGGGAGGAGCACCCGCACATCTCCCAAAGCAGATAAAACTGCAGCCTTTTCTGAAGAAATGGTCTTATTTGTGCTTCAAGGAGAAGCCTAGTGAAGATGAGACCACTGTCAAGGACAAGGAGGCTCCTACAGTCATATCTGCAGCATCCCTTCTCCCTCCCTCCTCTTCACCAGCTTTGTGCTAGGGAAACTTTTGGATGGATTCAAAACTGAAGTGTAATGCTTAAACTGCAAGAGCACTTCAGGGAGCTGGGCTGCCCCGATGGGGCTGGGAGCTGGCAGTGGCTTTACTGCATGTGTTTTGTGTTGACTAAATGTTAGAGCATCTGACGGCGCTCTAAAGCAGCGGCTGTGTAACCTCCGCGATTGTTGTTCTTGTAATGAAGGAAGTATAAACTATCAGCTTGTAAAGCTCAGAAAAAGAAAACAGATGGGTCTAATTATGCAGAACTTCTGGAAAATATCGAATGATATAGGTTCTGTGGACTGGGTTATGCTGCATAGCAATTGAAGTTTAGTTCAGTGTAGCTGAACCACAAATGATTATTATAGATTGGAAAAGGGAGCAGTCCTTTATTCTGCTGGCAAAAGGAGAAAGACTCATTCAAACCTTTTCACAAAGGGCACTTTTAAAGAGATTTCATCCCAGATCATCCTAATTGGAATTACTAGCCAACAAATAACTTTTGAATTGTAAGTGGTGATGGGCAAATACAAATTCAGGATGTATATTAATGAGGTGACACCTCTTATAGGATTTGAAAGGACAAACCTGTTGTCTTTGTTTTGGTTTTGCAAGGACAAAGACATGTTCATCTCGAGGTTTTCTTTATGGCTGTGCAAAGTGTGACAAAAGTGTGACCTTTTCATCATTTTGTATTCTCCATGAATGTCTTATTTTCTCCCTCATTCTCAAGGTAGTGCTTTCAGGTATTGGGAAATTAAATGGCCTGTAGTCACTCAGCAGTGCAAAGTCAGAAGTGGAATATTTATAACTTGTTTAGCCTGAGATTTACCTCATCCTTGTTGAAGACTAAGCGTCAGATTGAGGCAACCAGAACTACAACACATAGTTGCATTAATGAAGGCCCCTGAGGGAATTGCAACACCTCCAAGCACTTAAGAAGATCTAGTTATGAAAAAAATCAGAACAAAAGCTTCAGGAACAGTGAATAGAAATGTTAGAGACTGAGAGGGCCTTTTGTGGAGAGGATGAGTCGGAGATTGGCTAGATTTGATCCATAGAGTCAAAAAACACAGTATGAGTGTGTCTGTCATGAAACTGGGCAAACTGCCTGCTAAGATAAAACGTGACTTGCCTAGATGAGGGCCCAAGTCCTCTGGCTTTGATACCCTCCTGCCTTGGTTGTGAGTTAAGGAATGAAGCGTTTGTCTGGTGGCAGCGAATGCTCTTGTGGGGTCACGCCACGCGAAGGGGGTAACGCTACCTGGGCCATGGCTAGGAGCCGGGAAGGACTGGGAGCTTGCTCCTTCCTGGAGCTGCTGGTGAGGAGTGATGGACATCCTGGTCCGGGGCACGAGCACCCGGGGGAAGCGAGGTTATCGCTCCTGCCGTGGAGCCCGCTGCCCAAAGTAAGGTGCCGTCCAGTCCTGGTGTGAGCATCTGCGTTGCTGCAAGCCTTCTGCAAAGCCTTGGTGTATTTCTGAAATAGTTCTGCAGGTGTTGTAGCGCCAAGAGCAATATCTCGTTGATGTCGCCTTGCTGCTTGCTATGGCTTCTCTATTCCTTGTCTGCTCTCTACTGGGCAGGCATCCGCTCAAGCCTTATTTTGTACATAACGAAGTTCACGCCGCTCTTTGAGGCACGTCTGATTGAAAGCACTTAGGGCAAGTTTGCCCTGTGCAGTGACTGCAGAACTACATTATTTCAAGAATTAAAAACAAAACAGTTTGATAAAATAGCTGTTTTTTTTGCTTAGAGACAAAACTTTTATTGCAGCAAATGGAAATAAAATCAATATACATGGAAATGACTTGCATTTTGGGACCCTGGGTATTGTTGATTTAATACTATTTATTTAACGGCTTGGCAAATGTGTGGTTTGTCTGTCTCGATAGATTTTTTTGAAGAAAAGGGTAATGTTTTATAGTAAACAGTATAAAATTCAAGTGAAGGCATCTTAATCAACTCCTATAAAAATTAAATGAGCGATTGAACATGTCATAAACCGAAGTCATATTTTATCATGCTAGTCATATTAATGCTGTAGCTTCTTTTGTGGTGGCTTCATTAATATTCAGGAGGGTTTTAGTGCAGAAGCATGCCATTCTTCTTGGGCCTTCCTTGTTCCTTGTCTCCATCCAAAATTCAAACTTTCTCCAACTCCTTAGATTACATTAAACAGAATTTTTTGAAAATAAGCATAAGTGACATCTCATATTATCCTGAATTTCAGCATTATCCTGGATGCTCCCTTTACAGTTTTGCTATGGTATGTAATAAAATTACTGATATTTCCTAGTCTTTAGGAAAAACTTGGATGAATCAATCCAACACGTAATGGCACCTAAGACTGTGGCCACCTGGCCTGGTTTGGGTACGTACCTACTTTAAGAAGCATTCAGACTGGTGAAAAAAGCCATTAAATAGAGGTAGTTCACCTGGCTCTTTGAATGGCACATCCTTCCCTGGCGGGTTAAGAGCCTCCTCTGAGGGCACAGTTTGAAACAGCGGAGTTTAAAAGGCAGGGAGCTGGGATTTAGTGGAGTAAGTGAGTCTCTAGACCTGGTGGCCTTTGGGATCGGAGCAGGGAGCCCTTGTGATGAAGTCCCTGAATTGTGGAAAGGGTCCTTATGGCATCTGCTGTCTGGCAATACTCTGAAAAGCAACTTTTAAAGGATTGCCAGGAATGAAGCTTTAATTCTTCTTTTAGACTGAGGAGGCAGGTTGGTAGCTTGTACCTTCCCACAGTACGGATGTCTTCCCACTAAACATCAAATAAGCCTGAATAATATCTTCTTTCATGTATTTATTTTATAAAAGCCAAAAAAGTGTACCGGAAGATCAAGTGGCTGTCTTTGAAGAAATACTGAACAAGAAATTTGTAGATGAAGGTCTCTTTAGCTTCCATAGCAGTGGTAATACAGTGAATGACAAATAATGAATCTGAATGAATAAATTTGCATTCATATTTATTGAAGGCAATCTTGAAATATCCCGAAGCAAGAGACGTTCGTGTTGTGAAAAAAAGAAATTAAGGTGACATTGGTAATCAAAGCAGTGACTTCCTTATGAAAAGTGTCAATGCCGGGGGCGAAACCAAGGACTTTCTGTGCAAAAAAAATACAGCAAGTGTGCTCGGACCAGTGACAGCTTGCCGAGCATCCTGCTCCATTGGCAGGGACGAAGTTGTGATCTCTGATTTTTATTGATGCTAGGGTTGATGTGAGTTATCTCAGCTGGAGAGAACCTTGCTAATCATTCATTTGCAGTGATATTCATGCAAAGGAGTTTTTCCTGACTAGCCAAACCTAACTCGCTGTTCAATTCAAGCTTAGAGGTATTTCTCGTTGGCCGGGAAGAGGTGTGTGTTGTGCAAGGCCGGCTCTCCCCAGGGGCTCTGCTGTGGCCACGGTGACATGGCCAGGAGTGGTACCCATGGGGTTGCCCATGGCAAGCATCTGCT
>NW_009602238.1:0-4969 GCF_000690535.1 Cariama cristata
ACCGCCCGCCCTCCAGGTGTGCTCGGCTTGCACGGGGAGGAGAACGCTAGATGACGTCATTACAAAAAGGGATGAGGGATGCTCGTGTGTTACTTAGATGAGGCAGGTTGTGCGTGATGTGCTGTAATAGATGTACTTCGAAAATATGCACAGCGGACTGAAGGACTGTCAGGAATCCGAAAGAAAATATCCTCAGAAATTATTATATTACAGATTTTCTAGTTTTGCTTCTTATGGAAATGTTTCTTCCGGGAGAGGGAAGAGATGGTAATTGTCAATTTTGTTCCTAGCTTTGCGTGCAGACTGCTTGATTGCCATGCTACCACCATGTTCCTATGACAGATATATCAAATTTTCACAAGAAAAGGTCATTAAGTAAGAAGGATACTAATATAACCATGAAAGCATAGGGCTTTTGGGTTCTGTTCATAGCTGTATCACATTTACTTGGGCAAGTATGAACTTGGACAAGTAATTGAACCATTAGTGATTCAGTTTTTCCATCTGTATATTGGGGAACCATAGTCATAGCAAATAATAGAAGTATTAATGCTTGCCTGAAAAGAGTTACAGTCAAATATGTCTGTTGTTTCTGATATGATTTAGAAACTGAAAGGGAAAGCACTTACATCATGCAAACTGTTGCTAACTGCCCTGAGATACCATCGTAACTGGCATTTAATAAAGAAGGATTTGCTATTTAGCCTATTAAAGTTTAAAATCGAGTGCACAGGAGCTCACAGCTGGTCAGACCCTCGTCTCAAACACACCCATATAAAAGACTGTATATAAAAGATGTGGATCGCTGGTCCGTGAGGGATAGCCCTCTGCATGCCAGACAGGAAAACTCCGGTTACCATTGCCTTTCCTGCTGCGCACAGGTACACACACACTGCTACAGAGGGTAACAGTAGTCGGTATTTACACTGTGCCTGCCCCCACAAGTCCCATCAGTAAACTGTCTCCCACCTTCTTTCTCTAGTAAATTTGCTATAAACTCTGACTTCACAGCCCCATAGGGAATGAAATTAGGATTCATTTCTTTAAAAGGATCCTCCCAAATCCATCATGGGAGTCCCTAGAAATCAGGAAGTTAAAAATACTTTACTTTCTATTCTTCTGTTGGCAACACTGCAGCACTTTGTTTTGTTTTGCAGATACGAGCCATGTAAAAAAAAAAACCTTTTATCTTAAATTAAACTGAGGCTTCAAGGAAATGGACTTGAGTGGCCTCCTTGGTTTCACTGGCGGTGTAGTATCTGTCTGGTGGTTACTACATACAGGCAGTCGTACTTACTGAGACCCAATGCGATGATGCTTCCTTTCCTATCTGGAAATGTCATGAGTTGTTGCTTAGAATACTAAAATGAATATTTTTTCTCTTTAAAAGAGCTTACATTTTTGTAATTAGTTTCGCTGTGACTACTGAACGTGAGTTGCAATGACATTCAGGAACCAAATGACACATGTTTATGTCATTTGACACAAATGACCAAAAAAATGACACAAGCTTGAAGGGCTTTTCCTGGCCAGAGGTCCACCCTGAGATTATAAAAGTCTTCCTCCTAATATTTAGGGACTTTGGATGTGGTCCAAAATTTGATTTGAAATACATGTATTTTCAGTCTTCATTTGAAATTCAGGTAGTTATAAAGTCAGAAAAAAATAACGTAAAGCCTCATTGTTGCAATATATCAAAAATACTCAGAAAAGTAACAAATTTACTACCTTTAATTATTAATGCAGTGCTGTTACCTTACTTTTTCAAAGAAAAAATAGTAACTTTTCATTTTAGCTAAAATATCATTCAGCAGTCTCCGAGGCCTCTCTTTGCTGGTACACTGTTAAGGCAAGACTATACTTTAGAGCAGAACTTCATTCACCGTATTTTTTCCATTCATATAGAAATTCTGTCTCAAACCAGCAGGGTTTTGTGGGATCTCATTTGTATAAACTATCGATTAGTTCTGGAATTTTTGGTGTACCTTTTGTCAGAGAGTTAATGTGGGTAATCTAGATTTCAGAGTAGCACAGTGATTATAAACATATGTGCCGTAGAGACTGCACATTCAAACACCTTCCTGTGTGAGAAACAGGGTGTGTTAGTCTACCTGTTGCATTGATTCTGTCTTTCTTCCTTCTTTTTTTGTTTTTGCTTGTCGCTTCTCTCTGCAGGTGAAGAAGTGAGAAGTATCTCACTGAAATAACTGAAAAAACTGTCTTGCTGAATTTGCTCTTTTGGGAGTTCAGGATGGAAGCCTTGTGTTTCAGCATTTCCTTGCTGCTGCTGGTTCCAGGATTTGTCCTCAGTGACAGCTCTGACAGATACGCTGCCAATCGGAGTGACTGGGGAACCCACCTTTCCACTTTCTCAGGGATGGAATCCAGCATTCTCCTCACCACCAGACAGCCCCTGGTGTCCAACCAAACTGTCAAATGCTCCCAGCAGACTAAGATTGCAGAAACTTTTAAATACATCAACACGGTGGTGTCCTGTGCTATTTTCATCGTTGGAATGGTCGGGAATGCAACCCTGCTGCGGATCATTTACCAGAACAAGTGTATGAGGAACGGCCCGAATGCACTGATAGCCAGCCTGGCCCTAGGAGACCTTATCTACATTGTCATTGATATTCCTATCATTGTGTACAAGGTAGGAGGCACCACCACCACATTCTAATTGCAGTTTCCTTACTAGTACGCTCTCTGTTCTCTACGCTTACTGCTTGGTCTAAGTAATGCTCTTTTGTCAATGAATAGTCCACTCGACAAAAATGCAACTCCTTTTGGTTCTACACCAAAGCCCTTACTCTCAGGTCTCACCTCCACAAAGGAAAAGTGTATCTCCTTTTAAAGATGACGTAACTTTAAGTTTTTACAGAAAATATTCTCTGTGATCTGCAGGCTTCATGTTAAGACTTTGTAGAGCGAGATTATGTCAGTTAAATTGAGTGTTAAGGTTTTAATTTAACAGCAGATTCTCAAAATTATTCCAGAGTTAGTAAAATCGATTATATCACAGAATTTTTGTGAAATATTACATTTCATCTGGGTTTGTCAAAGTATAAAAAGGATCCTCAGCAATGCTTTAATCTGCTATAAATTATCCTGTCCCAGTTTTTTTATTTTCCAGTTTAATTAAACAAAGCCATAAAGCAGTGCTTTTTCTGATGCAATATATGTTTACTAATGTAACTTGCATCATTCCAGGACAGGCTTGAATGAACAAGACTGAGTCCTTTTTTACTATATCTCGCTGATGTTAACTTATCTTAGAAGATTGTCAAAGGATTTTTTAAGCCTCTATCTGTATCTTTGTGGATTGTGTAGGTGCATAGCTGATAGGATATTATAATTTTTTTTTCTTTTCTCAGTAAAAACTTAAGGTGTTTCTGTTTGTAAATAAAACACTAAGTAACATAATGAAAAAAAAGGATTCCTCACAATTTTGGCTCTTAAAGATTCTAGAGACTTACCTTTTACACGTATGTAAACAAAAACATTTTAATGCATAACTTTATAATAGCTAGTGTCCTGTGGTTTCAAATTGGATTTTAAAATTAAAGAAACAGTGAATTGAAAAGACATATTTTGTATCTGTGTAACTATTGACATCATAACTATTGACCTGCAGTATAACGCAGGTATTGATGAGACAAGATCATAAAAATTTGAATTCATTAGTGGATTCAAAATATGTATATGTGCATACATTACATTGGTATGGAGGCATACTATCTGCAGTTAAATGCAGTACCTGGCTCTGATCTTCCGGTAGTATAAATTACAGTTAAGTCTTTTAACTTTATCTGGTTTTAATATGTATTTGAAACTAGGATAAAGACTGTTAATAATAATGCACATGATTTAATAGAAATTCTAGTTTCCACTTTTCAATATTCCACCTGGAAAATTAAAGGATCAATTTGTTGATAAGATAGCAGATATGTGTAGAGTATTTTGGATGAACAAGTTGATGAGGAAGATTAGCCTCTGCCTATTTGAGATTCACGTGTTTTCCATAGCTGTGTGGACGCCTGATGGGACATGGGATTGGGGTGCTGCATGCTTTCATTATTCTTGGCGAACTGGACGTGTCGCCTGGACTGCATCTCCCATGATGCATCACAGGTTCTGCCCTACTAAATCCTCCTGATGTCTTTACGCAATGGATAATTGCTCAGGCAGTGTTCTTACTTCTCATGGTATTTCTGATAAGAAATTTTAAGGAAAAATGGCATGTGTTTTTTTCAGAGCTGAATTCAGAAAGAAGAGGTATCTTTATTACAGGAGTTTTCCTAAACTTTCAAGAGCTCTGCTGCTTCTTCACAAAGAGGAATGGAAATCTGGAATTAATTTTGCATTTCAGAATTGCCTTTTGATGGTCTTCTGAAAATTCTTTAGAGGTTTAGTTGAAACTAACAAACAAAATTTTTTGCATTCCCTTTATTACTTTGCAATACCTTTTTTCTGTTAATTTTCTGACACTTCTTTGGCATTCTATAGGTTCAGTTGTCTTGCTATATCTTATATGATGAGCTGAACTGTGGTCCTGAGTATCTCTGTACAAATGAAATTACCTTAGCCTATATGAAAATTTATTTCTGTACTGCAGAGAAGTATTCATAAAGGCTGTGAATGAAACTGCAGCCTCTTGACATCAGTCAATTCCCACATGTAAGAAGGCAGAATTGAAATGGCATTTACCAGCATAATTCTAGCTTTTAGTCATTTTTTGAGTGCTTGAACCTCCAAAATAAATTACTTTAAAATTACCATATACAGCCATCTTCTTGTATAAGGTTAGCTGCATGTATTCTTATACAGGGAAGCATTTATAGCATTTATAAGGGAGCTCTAGTACTTCTGATATGAAATTCTATTATTATTTATAGTCCATTTTTCATATAAACCATCCAGTGATATGTCTGCTTACATCTGGAGTTGATTTTAAAGTCTGTTAAATGGC